>NW_017213352.1:0-15702 GCF_001704415.2 Capra hircus | reverse complement strand
GAAACATATCGCAACTCATTCTATGAGGAGGGCATTACTCTAACATAAAATCAAATAAAGGCATTACGAGAAAGCCAAAACTGTAGACCAGCATCTTTCATGAACACAGATGTAAATTCTCCAATAAAATATTAGCAAACCAAATCCAATTATGTACAAACAAAATTATGTACACCATGGCCAAGTGGGAT
Source organism: Capra hircus (assembly GCF_001704415.2). Lineage (NCBI taxonomy): Eukaryota > Metazoa > Chordata > Mammalia > Artiodactyla > Bovidae > Capra > Capra hircus. The sequence continues at coordinate 15,511 of NW_017213352.1, read as the reverse complement.
TTATTCCAAGTATAAAAGACTGGTTCACTACTTAAAAATCAAGAAAAAACTGTATTATCATCTCAAATAGATGTAGGAAAGACATTTGGCAAAACCCAACACCTATTCATCATAAAAACCAGCAATAGAGAGGAACTTTCTCATCTCAATAAAGAACAATTATGAAAAACCTACAGCTTACATCATACTTAAGGAATAATAATCTAGATGCTTCCCCCTAAAGACTGGAAACAAGGTAAAAAATGTCTTTTCTCACCACTCCTGTTCACTATTATACTGGAAAGTCCTAGCTAAAACAGTATGAAAAGAAAAGGAAATAATGGGAAGGAAGACATCACCCTGTCTTTGTTTGCATAAAACATAGGGTTGTCTATGCAGAAAACCTCAAAGAATTGACCAAACAAAAACCCTGGGAATTTGTGAGAGATTATATAACAAGGTTTCAAGGATATAAGGCTGAAAAATAAAAAGTTCATTGCTTTTCTATATATCCACCTTAACACCCTGAAATGAAATGCTCAGGCATAAATCTAAACTATATGTGCAAGATTTATACGAGGAAAACTACATATTTCTAAAAAAAGAAAAGGAAAGGCAAAAAAAGGGAGAGCTATTGCATATTTATCCATAAGACGACTCAACTATTAAAGATATCAGTTCTTCCCGAACTGATCTACAGATTCAATGCAGTTCCAACCCAAATGCCAGACAGTTATTTTGTGGTCCTGGTAAACTGATTCTACAGTTTGTACATAAAAGGAAAGAATCTACAATATCGAACACAACACTGAAGAGGAACCAAGCTGTGAGCCTGACACCGCCTGACTTTAATGCAATACTACAGTTAATCAGGATGGTGTAGCGCTGGGAAAAGAACAGACACAGAACGATGGAGCAGAAGGTCCAAAGTCTCTGGCACCCCATGGACTGTAGCCCGCCACGGGATTTCCCAGGCAAGACGACTGGGTGGGTTGCCATTCCTTCTCCGGGAATCTTCCCAATCCAGGGATCAAACCCACATCTCCTGCCTTGCAGGGCGATTCTTCACAAATGAGCCACCTGGGAAGCTGATGAAACAAAATATAGAGCCCCAAAATAGACCCTCATAAATGCAGTCAACCAATCTTTCACAAAGCAGCAAAGGCAAATTTAATGGATAAAAGATGGTTTTTTTTCAACAAATGGTGCTGGAACGTCTGGACATCCACATGCAAAGAAGTGAATTTAGACACAAAGCTTACACCTTTCACAAAAATTAACTCAAAGTAGATCATAAACATAAATGTTAAAAGCAAAATGTATAGAATGTCCAGAAAAATACCATGGATGACCTATGGGTTTGGGAGTTTTGGGATACAACATGAATAGCATGGTCCATGAAAGACAAAATTGATAAGTTGAACTTTATCTCCAAAACATATAAAGGACCTGTATCTAATACACACAAAGAATTCTAAAAACTCAACAATAAGAAAACAATGTAAAAAATAGGCTAAAGAACTCAACAGACTTTCAAATCAATAATACAGATGGCAAATAAGCACAAAAAAGCAACCTCATATTATCATCAGAGAACTATGAATTAAGCAGAAGATGCCACTACACACCTTTTAAAATCACTAAAACCAAAACACTGATGGAAGCAAATGCTGAGAAGGATGCAGGGCAACAGGAAGTCATTTCTGGTGGGCGTGCAAAATGGTACAGTCACTTTGGAAGCCAGCCTGGCAGTCTCTCACAAAAGCTGAGCATATGTTTATCATATGAGCCAGCCAGCAGCTGTGCTCACAGGTGTCTACCCAAATTAGTTGAAAACTTATGTCCACACAAAAACCTACACATTTATAGCAGCTCTATTTATAACTGCCAAAACAGGAAGCAACCAAGATGTCCTTCAGCAGGTGAAAGAATCAGTAAACTGTGGTACGTCCAGACAATGGAATATTATTTAGCACTGAAAAGAAATGAACTCTGAAGCCATGACAAGGCTTGGAGAAAACTGAAACGCATATTACTAAAAGTGAAAGAAGCCAGTCTGAAAAGGCTACTTACTGTATGATTCCAACTACATGGACATTTCGCAAAAGGCTGAAACTACACAGAAAAAAGAAGAGTGACTGCAAGGGGGAAGGGGAAGCTCATGGGAATCTTAGGGCAGTGAAAATTATTCTATATAGTACTATAATGGAGGATGCATGACGTTATGCATTTGTCAAAACCCATAGAAATGTACAACATAAAAGTAAACCCTACACACACACACACACACAACACACACACACACACACACACACACACACACACACAGAATGGATAAACAACGAGGTCCTACTGCGTAGCATAGTCAACATTGCATGATAAAGCACGCAGTCCACTGCAGAAGGAATGGCAAGCCACTTCAGTATTCTTGCCTTGAGAACCCATGAACAGTATGGAAAAGGCAAAATGATAGGATACCAAAAAGAGGAACTCCCCAGGTCATTAGGTGCCCAATATGCTACTGGAGATCAGTGGAGAAATAACTCCAGAAGAATGAAGGGATGGAGCCAAAGCAAAAACAATACCCAGCTGTGGATGTGACTGGTGATAGAAGCAAGATCCGATGCTGTAAAGAGCAATATTGCATAGGAACCTGGAATGTCAGGTCCATGAATCAAGGCAAATTGGAAGTGGTCAAACAAGAGATGGCAAGGGTGAATGTCGACATTCTAGGAATCAGCGAACTAAAATGGACTGGAATGGGTGAATTTAACTCAGATGACCATTATATCTACTACTGTGGGCAGGAATCCCTTAGAAGAAATGGAGTAGCCATCATGGTCAACAAAAGAGTCTGAAATGCAGTACTTGGATGCAATCTCAAAAAACAGAATGATCTCTGTTCTCCAAGGCAAACCATTCAATATCACAGTTATCCAAGTCTATGCCCCAACCAGTAACACTGAAGAAGCTGAAGTTGAACGGTTTTATGAAGACCTACAAGACCTTTTAGAACTAACACCCAAAAAGATGTCCTTTTCATTATAGGGGACTGGAATGCAAAAGTAGGAAGTCAAGAAACACCTGGAGTAACAGGCAAATTTGGCCTTGGAATGTGGAATGAAGCAGGGCAAAGACTATAGAGTTTTGCCAAAAAATGCACTGGTCATAGCAAACACCTCTTCCAACAACACAAGAGAAGACTCTACACATGGACATCACCAGATGGTCAACACAAACAGATTGATTATATTCTTTGCAGCCAAAGATGGAGAAGCTCTATACAGTCAACAAAAACAAGACCAGGAGCTGACTGTGGCTCAGATCATGAACTCCTTATTACCAAATTCAGACTTAAATTGAAGAAAGTAGGGAAAACCACTAGACCATTCAGGTATGACCTAAATCAAATCCCTTATGATTATACAGTGGAAGTGAGAAATAGATTTAAGGGCCTAGATCTGATAGATAGAGTGCCTGATGAACTATGGAATGAGGTTCATGACATTGTACAGGAGACAGGGATCAAGACCATCCCCATGGAAAAGAAATGCAAAAAAGCAAAATGGCTGTCTGGGGAGGCCTTACAAATAGCTGTGAAAAGAAGAGAAGCAAAAGCAAAGGAGAAAAGGAAAGATATAAGCATCTGAATGCAGAGTTCCAAAGAATAGCAAGAAGAGATAAGAAAGCCTTCTTCAGCGATCAATGCAAAGAAATAGAGGAAAACAACAGAATGGGAAAGACTAGAGATCTCTTCAAGAAAATTAGAGATACCAAGGGAACATTTCATGCAAAGATGGGCTCGATAAAGGACAGAAATGGTATGGACCTAACAGAAGCAGAAGATATTAAGAAGAGGTGGCAAGAATACACAGAAGAACTGTACAAAAAATCTTCATGACCCAGATAATCACGATGGTGTGATCACTCATCTAGAGCCAGACATCCTGGAATGTGAAGTCAAGTGGGCCTTAGAAAGCATCACTACGAACAAAGCTAGTGGAGGTGATGGAATTCCAGTTGAGCTATTTCAAATCCTGAAAGATGATGCTGTGAAAGTGCTGCACTCAATATGCCAGCAAATTTGGAAAACTCAGCAGTGGCCACAGGACTGGAAAAGGTCAGTTTTCATTCCAATCCCAAAGAAAGGCAATGCCAAAGAATGCTCAAACTACGCACAATTGCACTCATCTCACATGCTAGTAAAGTAATGCTCAAAATTCTCCAAGCCAGGCTTCAGCAATACGTGAACCGTGAACTTCCTGATGTTCAAGCTGGTTTTAGAAAAGGCAGAGGAACCAGAGATCAAATTGCCAACATCCGCTGGATCATGGAAAAAGCAAGAGAGTTCCAGAAAAACATCTATTTCTGCTTTATTGACTATGCCAAAGCCTTTGACTGTGTGGATCACAATAAACTGTGGAAAATTCTGAAAGAGATGGGAATACCAGACCACCTGACCTGCCTCTTGAGAAATCTGTATGCAGGTCAGGAAGCAACAGTTAGAACTGGACATGGAACAACAGACTGGTTCCAAATAGGAAAAGGAGTACGTCAAGGCTGTATATTGTCACCCTGCTTATTTAACTTCTATGCAGAGTACATCATGAGAAACGCTGGACTGGAAGAAACACAAGCTGGAATCAAGATTGCCGGGAGAAATATCAATAACCTCAGATATGCAGATGACACCACCCTTATGGCAGAAAGTGAAGAGGAACTAAAAAGCCTCTTGATGAAAGTGAAAGAGGAGAGTGAAAAAGTTGGCTTAAAGCTCAACATTCAGAAAACGAAGATCATGGCATCCGGTCCCATCACTTCATGGGAAATAGATGGGGAAACAGTGGAAACAGTGTCAGACTTTATTTTTGGGCTCCAAAATCACTGCAGATGGTGACTGCAGCCATGAAATTAAAAGACGCTTACTCCTTGGAAGAAAAGTTATGACCAACCTAGATAGCATATTCAAAAGCAGAGACATTACTTTGCCACTAAGGTCCGTCTAGTCAAGGCTATGGTTTTTCCAGTGGTCATGTATGGATGTGAGAGTTGGACTGTGAAGAAGGCTGAGCGCTGAAGAATTGATGCTTTTGAACTGTGGTGTTGGAGAAGACTCTTGAGAGTCCCTTGGACTGCAAGGAGATCCAACCAGTCCATTCTGAAGGAGATCAGCCCTGGGATTTCTTTGGAAGGAATGATGCTAAAGCTGAAACTCCAGTACTTTGGCCACCTCATGCGAAGAGTTGACTCATTGGAAAAGACTCTGATGCTGGGAGGGATTGGGGGCAGGAGGAGAAGGGGACGACAGAGGATGAGATGGCTGGATGGCATCACTCGATGGATCTGAGTGAACTCCGGGATGCCATCCAATCTCATCCTCATCCCCCATCTCAAATCCCTCCCAGCATCAGAGTCTTTTCCAATGAGTCAACTCTTCGCATGAGGTGGCCAAAGTACTGGAGTTTCAGCTTTAGCATCATTCCTTCCAAAGAAATCCCAGGGCTGATCTCCTTCAGAATGGACTGGTTGGATCTCCTTGCAGTCCAAGGGACTCTCAAGAGTCTTCTCCAACACCACAGTTCAAAAGCATCAATTCTTCGGCGCTCAGCCTTCTTCACAGTCCAACTCTCACATCCATACATGACCACTGGAAAAACCATAGCCTTGACTAGACGGACCTTAGTCGGCAAAGTAATGTCTCTGCTTTTGAATATACTATCTAGGTTGGTCATAACTTTTCTTCCAAGGAGTAAGCGTCTTTTAATTTCATGGCTGCAGTCACCATCTGCAGTGATTTTGGAGCCCCAAAATAAAGTCTGACACTGTTTCCACTGTTTCCCCATCTATTTCCCATGAAGTGATGGGACCGGATGCCATGATCTTCGTTTTCTGAATGTTGAGCTTTAAGCCAACTTTTTCACTCTCCTCTTTCACTTTCATCAAGAGGCTTTTTAGTTCCTCTTCACTTTCTGCCATAAGGGTGGTGTCATCTGCATATCTGAGGTTATTGATATTTCTCCGGCAATCTTGATTCCAGCTTGTGTTTCTTCCAGTCCAGCGTTTCTCATGATGTACTCTGCATAGAAGTTAAATAAGCAGGGTGACAATATACAGCCTTGACGTACTCCTTTTCCTATTTGGAACCAGTCTGTTGTTCCATGTCCAGTTCTAACTGTTGCTTCCTGACCTGCATACAGATTTCTCAAGAGGCAGGTCAGGTGGTCTGGTATTCCCATCTCTTTCAGAATTTTCCACAGTTTATTGTGATCCACACAGTCAAAGGCTTTGGCATAGTCAATAAAGCAGAAATAGATGTTTTTCTGGAACTCTCTTGCTTTTTCCATGATCCAGCGGATGTTGGCAATTTGATCTCTGGTTCCTCTGCCTTTTCTAAAACCAGCTTGAACATCAGGAAGTTCACGGTTCACGTATTGCTGAAGCCTGGCTTGGAGAATTTTGAGCATTACTTTACTAGCATGTGAGATGAGTGCAATTGTGCGGTAGTTTGAGCATTCTTTGGCATTGCCTTTCTTTGGATTGGAATGAAAACTGACCTTTTCCAGTCCTGTGGCCACTGCTGAGTTTTCCAAATTTGCTGGCATATTGAGTGCAGCACTTTCACAGCATCATCTTTCAGGATTTGAAATAGCTCAACTGGAATTCCATCACCTCCACTAGCTTTGTTCATAGTGATGCTTTCTAAGGCCCACTTGACTTCACATTCCAGATGTCTGGCTCTAGATGAGTGATCACACCATCGTGATTATCTGGGTCATGAAGATCTTTTTTGTACAGTTCTTCTGTGTATTCTTGCCACCTCTTCTTAATATCTTCTGCTTCTGTTAGGTCCATACCATTTCTGTCCTTTATCGAGCCCATCTTTGCATGAAATGTTCCCTTGGTATCTCTAATTTTCTTGAAGAGATCTCTAGTCTTTCCCATTCTGTTGTTTTCCTCTATTTCTTTGCATTGATCGCTGAAGAAGGCTTTCTTATCTCTTCTTGCTATTCTTTGGAACTCTGCATTCAGATGCTTATATCTTTCCTTTTCTCCTTTGCTTTTCGCTCTCTTCTTTTCACAGCTATTTGTAAGGCCTCCCAGACAGCCATTTTGCTTTTTTGCATTTCTTTTCCATGGGGATGGTCTTGATCCCTGTCTCCTGTACAATGTCATGAACCTCATTCCATAGTTCATCAGGCACTCTATCTATCAGATCTAGGCCCTTAAATCTATTTCTCACTTCCACTGTATAATCATAAGGGATTTGATTTAGGTCATACCTGAATGGTCTAGCGGTTTTCCCTACTTTCTTCAATTTAGTCTGAATTTGGTAATAAGGAGTTCATGATCTGAGCCACAGTCAGCTCCTGGTCTTGTTTTTGTTGACTGTATAGAGCTTCTCCATCTTTGGCTGCAAAGAATATAATCAATCTGATTTCAGTGTTGACCATCTGGTGATGTCCATGTGTAGAGTCTTCTCTTGTGTTGTTGGAAGAGGGTGTTTGCTATGACCAGTGCATTTTCTTGGCAAAACTCTATTAGTCTTTGCCCTGCTTCATTCCACATTCCAAGGCCAAATTTGCCTGTTACTCAGGTGTTTCTTGACTTCCTACTTTTGCATTCCAGTCCCCTATAATGAAAAGGACATCTTTTTTTGGGTGTTAGTTCTAAAAGGTCTTGTAGGTCTTCATAAAACCGTTCAACTTCAGCTTCTTCAGTGTTACTGGTTGGGGCATAGACTTGGATAACTGTGATATTGAATGGTTTGCCTTGGAGACAGAGATCATTCTGTCGTTTTGAGATTGCATCCAAGTACTGCATTTCAGACTCTTTTGTTGACCATGATGGCTACTCCATTTCTTCTAAGGGATTCCTGCCTGCAGTAGTAGATATAATGGTCATCTGAGTTAAATTCACCCATTCCAGTCCATTTTAGTTCTCTGATTCCTAGAATGTCGACATTCACCCTTGCCATCTCTTGTTTGACCACTTCCAATTTGCCTTGATTCATGGACCTGACATTCCAGGTTCCTATGCAATATTGCTCTTTACAGCATCGGATCTTGCTTCTATCACCAGTCACATCCACAGCTGGGTATTGTTTTTGCTTTGGCTCCATCCCTTCATTCTTTCTGGAGTTATTTCTCCACTGATCTCCAGTAGCATATTGGGCACCTAATGACCTGGGAGTTCCTCTTTGGTATCCTATCATTTTGCCTTTCCATACTGTTCATGGGTTCTCAAGGCAAGAATACTGAAGTGGCTTGCCATTCCCTTCTGCAGTGGACTGCGTGCTTTATCATGCAATGTTGACTATGCTACGCAGTAGGACCTCGTTGTTTATCCATTCTGTGTGTGTGTGTGTGTGTGTGTGTGTGTGTGTGTGTGTGTGTGTGTGTGTGTGTGTAGGGTTTACTTTTATGTTGTACATTTCTATGGGTTTTGACAAATGCATAACGTCATGCATCCTCCATTATAGTACTATATAGAATAATTTCACTGCCCTAAGATTCCCATGAGCTTCCCCTTCCCCCTTGCAGTCACTCTTCTTTTTTCTGTGTAGTTTCAGCCTTTTGCGAAATGTCCATGTAGTTGGAATCATACAGTAAGTAGCCTTTTCAGACTGGCTTCTTTCACTTAGTAATATGCGTTTCAGTTTTCTCCAAGCCTTGTCATGGCTTCAGAGTTCATTTCTTTTCAGTGCTAAATAATATTCCATTGTCTGGACGTACCACAGTTTACTGATTCTTTCACCTGCTGAAGGACATCTTGGTTGCTTCCTGTTTTGGCAGTTATAAATAGAGCTGCTATAAATGTGTAGGTTTTTGTGTGGACATAAGTTTTCAACTAATTTGGGTAGACACCTGTGAGCACAGCTGCTGGCTGGCTCATATGATAAACATATGCTCAGCTTTGTGAGAGACTGCCAGGCTGGCTTCCAAAGTGACTGTACCATTTTGCAGCCCACCAGAAATGACTTCCTGTTGCCCTGCATCCTTCTCAGCATTTGCTTCCATCAGTGTTTTGGGTTTTAGTGATTTTAAAAGGTGTGTAGTGGCATCTCATTGCTTTAATTCATAGTTCTCTGATGATAATATGAGGTTGCTTTTTGTGTGCTTATTTGCCATCTGTATTATTGATTTGAAGTCTGTTGAGTTCTTTAGCCTATTTTTTACATTGTTTTCTTATTGTTGAGTTTTTAGAATTCTTTGTGTGTATTAGATACAGGTCCTTTATATGTTTTGGAGATAAAGTTCAACTTATCAATTTTGTCTTTCATGGACCATGCTATTCATGTTGTATCCCAAAACTCCCAAACCCATAGGTCATCCATGGTATTTTCTGGACATTCTATACATTTGCTTTTAACATTTATGTTTATGATCTACTTTGAGTTAATTTTTGTGAAAGGTGTAAGCTTTGTGTCTAAATTCACTTCTTTGCATGTGGATGTCCAGACGTTCCAGCACCATTTGTTGAAAAAACCATCTTTTATCCATTAAATTGCCTTTGCTGCTTTGTGAAAGATTGGTTGACTGCATTTATGAGGGTCTATTTTGGGGCTCTATATTTTGTTTCATCAGCTTCCCAGGTGGCTCATTTGTGAAGAATCGCCCTGCAAGGCAGGAGATGTGGGTTTGATCCCTGGATTGGGAAGATTCCCGGAGAAGGAAATGGCAACCCACCCCAGTCGTCTTGCCTGGGAAATCCCGTGGCGGGCTACAGTCCATGGGGTGCCAGAGACTTGGACCTTCTGCTCCATCGTTCTGTGTCTGTTCTTTTCCCAGCGCTACACCATCCTGATTACTGTAGTATTGCATTAAAGTCAGGCGGTGTCAGGCTCACAGCTTGGTTCCTCTTCAGTGTTGTGTTCGATATTGTAGATTCTTTCCTTTTATGTACAAACTGTAGAATCAGTTTACCAGGACCCACAAAATAACTGTCTGGCATTTGGGTTGGAACTGCATTGAATCTGTAGATCAGTTCGGGAAGAACTGATATCTTTAATAGTTGAGTCGTCTTATGGATAAATATGCAATAGCTCTCCCTTTTTTGCCTTTCCTTTCTTTTTTTAGAATATGTAGTTTTCCTCGTATAAATCTTGCACATATAGTTTAGATTTATGCCTGAGCATTTCATTTCAGGGTGTTAAGGTGGATATATAGAAAAGCAATGAACTTTTTATTTTTCAGCCTTATATCCTGAAACCTTGTTATATAATCTCTCACAAATTCCAGGGTTTTTTGTTTGGTCAATTCTTTGAGGTTTTCTGCATAGACAACCCTATGTTTTATGCAAACAAAGACAGGGTGATGTCTTCCTTCCCATTATTTCCTTTTCTTTTCATACTGTTTTAGCTAGGACTTCCAGTATAATAGTGAACAGGAGTGGTGAGAAAAAGACATTTTTACCTTGTTTCCAGTCTTAGGGGGAAGCATCTAGATTATTATCCTTAAGTATGATGTAAGCTGTAGGTTTTTCATAATTGTTCTTTATTGAGATGAGAAAGTTCCTCTCTATTGCTGGTTTTTATGATGAATAGGTGTTGGGTTTTGCCAAATGTCTTTCCTACATCTATTGAGATGATAATACAGTTTTTCTTGATTTTTAAGTAGTGAACCAGTCTTTTATACTTGGAATAAATCCCACTTGGCCATGGTGTACATAATTTTGTTTGTACATAATTGGATTTGGTTTGCTAATATTTTATTGGAGAATTTACATCTGTGTTCATGAAAGATGCTGGTCTACAGTTTGGCTTTCTCGTAATGCCTTTATTTGATTTTATGTTAGAGTAATGCCCTCCTCATAGAATGAGTTGCGATATGTTTCTTATGTTTCTGGTTTCTGAAAGACGTTGTGGAGAATTGATGTCATTCCTTCCTTCAATGTTTGGTCGAATTCATGAGTGAAACCACTCGAGTCTGGTGCTTTCTATTTTAGAAAGTTACTAACAGTTGATTCAGTTTCTTTAATCGATGTAGGTCTATTCAGATTATCTGTTTTTCCTTGTGCGAGTTTTGGTAGATTGTACCTTTCAAGGAGTTGGTCTGTTTCATGTAAATTATCAAATTTATGGGCATAGATATAGAGTTGTTCACCATCCTTTATTAATGTTCATAGACTCAGTGTTGGTGGGCTCTCCTTCACTTGTGATATTAGTCATCAATGCCTTCTCTCTCTCTCTTTTTATTTTCTTTCGGTTAGCCTAGCTGGGTAGAGGTTTATCAATTTTATTGATCTTTTCAAAGAACCAACACTTGGTTTCATTTTCTCTATCTTCCTGTTTTCTACATCATTGATTTTTTGCTCTCATTTTTAATTTATTTAAAAATTGTTATTGATGTATGGTTGATTTACAATGTTGTGTTAATTCTTCTGTATAGCAAAAATGACTCAGTTGTGTAAGTATATGCACACACACATGTATATATATTCTTTTCTATTACGGTTTGTCACAAGCTATTGAATATGGTTAGTAGGACCATGTTGTTTATCCATCCTATATATAATATTCAGGCTCTTCGACTCTCAAACTCTCATTCTTCCCCTCCCCTCCCTGTCCCGCTGCCCCCGGCCTTGGCAACCACAAATCTGTTCTCTGTGAGTCTGTTTTGTAGATATGTTGACTTGTATCATATTTTAGATTCTACATGTAAGTGATATCATTTGGTTTTGTCTTTCTCTTTTTGACTTCCTTCACTTACTGTGATGACCTCTAGTTCCATTCATGTTGCTGCAAATAGAATTATTGCACCTTTTGATGCAGAGTCATATTCCATCGTTTACCTACACCACGTCATCTTTATCCAGTCATCTGTCAATGGACGTTTAGGTTTCCATGTCTTGGCTATTGTAAATAGTGCTGCTATAAACATAGGAGTAGATGTGTCTTTTCACATGTAGGTTTTCCTGGGTATATGCCCAGGAATGGGATTCTTGGGTCACATGGCAACTTGAGTCTTTTGAGGAACCTCCACGTTGGCTGCACCAATTAACATTCCTACCACAGTGTAAGAGGGTTCCCTTTTCTTCACATCCTCTCCAGCATTTGTTATTTGTAGACTTTTCAATGATGGCCCTTCTCACTGATGTGAAGCTGTGTCTCATTGCATTTCTCTAATTATTAGTGAGGTCGAGTATCTTTTCATATGCTTTTTGGCCATCTGTGTTTCTTCTTTGGAAAAATGTCTATTTGGGTCTTCTGCTCATTTCTGGTTGGGTTGTTTGCTGTTGTTGTTGAGTTGTGTGATCTATTTGTATATTTTGGGTATTAAGCCCTTGTCAGTCACATCGTTTGCAAATAATTTCTTCCATTCAGTAGGTTTTCTTTTCATAGAAAAGATGTTTTTTATGTTTTTCCTTTGCTGTGCAAAAGCTTGTAAGTTTGATTAGGTTCCACTTGCTTATTTTTGTTTTTATTTCTATTGCTTTGGGAGACAGACCTAAGAAAACATTAGTACAATTTATGTCAGATAACTTTTTGCCTGTGTTTTCTTCTAGGAGTTTTATGCTGTTGTGTCTTATGTTTAAAACTGTAAGCCATTTTGAGTCTATTCCTGTGTATGATGAGACTTCATTGATTTTCGTGCGGCTATCCAACTTTCCCAACACCACTTGCTGAAGACACTTTCTTTTCTCCATTGTATATTCTTGCCTCTGTTGTTGAAGATAAATTGACTGTGGGCATGTGGGCTCTCTACTTATTTCTGGGCACTCTGTTTTGTTCCAGAGATTTGTAGGTCTGGTTTTGTGCCATTACCACGCTGTTTTGATTACCGTAGCTTTGTATTAGGTTTGTGCAAACATAATTGTGGTTGTGACCGTGAATTTTAAATCACTATAACTAGGCTCAAGCACATCGTTATTAATCAAAATAGGAACCATTACAATCAACACATTTTTGCCAAAAAAAAAAAGTTTGTTTATTCCTGTAGCATAAAAATGCATGCTTCAGGATTCAACGAACTCTTCAAAATCATTTTCTGCCTCCTGCTGGTTGTGGAAGGGTTTTCCCTGCAAAAAGTTGTCAAGATGCTTGAAGAAGTGATGGTTGGTTGACAAGAGGTCAAGTGAAAATGATGGATGAGGCAAAATTTTGTAGCCCAATTCATTCAACTTTTGAAGCATTGGTTGTGTGACGTGCAGTTGGGCATTGTCGTGGAGAAGAATTGGGTCCTTTCTGTTGACCAGTGCTCGCTGCAGGCATTGCCATTTTTGCTGCATCTCATCAATTTGCTGAGCACACTTCTCAGATGTAATGGTTTTGCCAGGATTCAGAAAGCTGTAGTGAATCAGACAGGCAGCAACTACTAAACAGCAACCATGAACTTTTTTTGGTGCAACTTTGACTTTGGGAAGCGCATTGGAGCTTCTCATTTCCAAACATCGAGCTGGTCATTGCTGGTTGTCATTGTATAAAATCTGTTTTTCATCACACAGCACAATCCGATTGAGAAATGGTTCGTTGTTGTTGCATAGAATAAGAATGTGTGTGTGTGTGTGTGTGTGTGTGTGTGTAGGTAGGTCTCTTAGTCATTTTCAGCTCTTTGCGACCCTATGGACTGTAGCCCGCCAGACTCCTCTGTCCATGGAATTCTCCAGGCAAGGATACTGGAGTGGGTTGCCATTTCCCACTCCAAAATAAGAGAAGCACTTCAAAATGACACTTTTAAAATTTCCAGCCAGCTTAAGGAGGCACCCACTTATCAGTCTTTTTCACCTGTACAGCTTGCTTCAAATGCCAGCCGCTGTAGAACGGTTGGTGTTGAGTTCTTCAGCAGCTTGTCATGCAGTTGTGAGAGGCTCAGCCTCAATGATGGCTCTCAGCTGGTCATTGTCAATGTCTGATGGCTGGCCTCTGCACTCCTTATCTTCAAAGCCCTCGTCTCTTCTGCAGAACTTCTTGAACCACCACTGCACTGTACGTTCGTTAGCAGCTCCTAGGCCAGATGCATTGTTGATGTTACAAGCTGTTTCTGCTGCTTTTATGACCCATTTTGAACTCAAATAAGAAAATCACTTGTATTATCTTTTGGTCTAACATCATTTCTGTAATCTAAAATACATATAAATAGCAAGTAATAAGTCATTAGCAAAAAAAACAATGAAAAATAGGCATTAAAATGGTGTATAACATAACCACAGTCAAGAGCGTATTCCAGTATCACACAGCAAAGTTCAACAATGGAGAACCGCAGTTACTTTTGCACCAATCTAATAGTGTTGTCTGAAGTCTGGGAGGGTTATGCCTCCTGCTTTGTTCTTTTTCCTCATGATTGCTTTGGCAATTCTGGGTCTTTTAGGTTGTGGTTGTTCAATCGCCAAGTCGTGTCTAACTCTTCGCGACCCCATGGCCTGCAGCACACCAGGCCTTCTGGTCCCTCACCATCTCCCAGAGTATCCCTAGTTCATACCCATTGAATCGGTGATGCCATTCAACCGTCTCATCCTCTGTCGCCCTCTTCTTCCTCCTGCCTTCAGTCTTTCCAGCATCAGGGTCTTTTTCCAACGAGTCAGCTGTTTGCATCGGAGTTGGAGCTTCAGCTCCAAGTATTGGAACTTCAGCTTCAGTATCAGTCCTTCCAATGAATATTCAGGGTTAATTTCCTTTAGGATTGACTGGTTTGATCTTGCTTTCCAAGGGACTCTCAAGAGTCTTCTCCAGCACCAAAGTTTGAAAGCATCAGTTCTTTGGTGCTCAGCCTTCTTTACTGTCCAACTCTCACATCTGTACATGACTGCTGGAAAGACAACCGCTTTGACTGTATGGACCTTTATTGGCAAAGCGATGTCTTTGCTTTCTAACACACTGTCTAGGTTTGTCCCAGCCTTCCTGCCAAGAAGCAGTCATCGTCTAGTATCAACACCCACAGTGATTTTAGAGCCCAAGAAGTGGGACTCTGCCCCTGCCTCCAGCTTTTCCCCTTCAGTTTGCCATGAAGTGGTGTCACCGGATGTTATAAGATCTTAGTTTTTTGATACTGAGTTTAAGCCAGCTTTTTCACTCTCCTCCTTCACCTCATCAAAAGGCTTTTTAGTTTCCTCTTTGCTTTCTGCCATTAAAGTGGTATCATAAGCATATCTGAGGTTGTAGTATTTTTCCTGGCAGTCTTAATTCCAGCTTGTAACTCATCCAGCCCGGCATTTCGCATCATGTGCTCTGCACATAAGTTAAATAAGCAGAGTGACAATAAACAGCCTTATCGTACTCCTTTCTCAATCTTGAAACAGTCAATTGTCCATACAGGGTTCTAACTGTTATATCTTGACTCACACTCAGGCTTCTCAGGAGACAGGTAAGATGGTCTGGTAGTTCCATCTCTTTATAGTTTCCATAGTTCTTTATGATCCACAACAGGTAAAGGCTTTAGCGTAATCAGCTGAAACAGAGGTAGAATGTTTTTCTGGAATTCGCCTGCCTTCATGATGGGAATGATTCTGGCGAATGTGTGAGCAATTGATTCTGGGCTTCCTCTGGGCCTTTTCTAAACCCAACTTGGACATCTGGAAGTTCTCAGTTCACTATAAT
>NW_017213351.1:0-15702 GCF_001704415.2 Capra hircus | reverse complement strand
CCTCCTGCGGTCAGGAGGCCTCAAACAATCACATGCGCAGCTGTACGAGTCCTGCAGGCAGGCTAGAAAGCCATCAGAGGGTTTTTGGATTGAAACACTCTTTCAAATGCAGAAGACTAAAGCCCTGAATTGACTTTTTCCAGAAAATGTCAGAAGAGTGGAAAAGCAGAGCACAAAAGCCGGCAGATTTTTGCTGGGGTACATGCTTACGAATTTCCAGAGGGGTCCCTGAAGTCTGAGCACGCCTTGCGTATGTCAGCTTCCTTCCTCATGACCTTGTCATGGGCGGGATTCCTCACACTGGCTCCCGGCACCCGCCCACATCCAAAGGAGCCCCGTTTCCGCCTCTTTGCTCGAGATGAGGGATCCTTTCCCTACTTGGTCGAAAAAGAATTCCCGAGGTTCCCGTCGCATCTCAAGAGGAGGCCCTCTCCACAGGAAAGGGGATAGGTACTCCAGGTCAGGCCACCATTCCAAGAGTCCCCCAGATGTCTCAGTCCATTTCAGAGGAACCTGTTTTCCCCACACTGCCTCGACTTTCACGGCCGAAGATCGACTCAAACCACAGTGGCACGTGGGACAGCCCTGTGGTAAAGCCTCGTAGGAAAGCCTCGTGGGAAAGCCTTGAGGGAAAGCCTCGAGGGAAAGCCACAGATCCCTTGATCCACGCGATGGGAAGCGTGTACACTGCTTCCACAGCTCGGGAGGAAAGCGCACGTGCATGCCCCCACTCGAGACGAGGACTGACTCCCTGGGGAGACTCCAGAAGTACCCCAAGATCCATGTCAGCACTGGAGAATAATTCTCAGTTTACGGCCCCGACTTCACAAAAGGTCTTAGGCCCCAGCATTGAAAGGGAGAGGAATCCTGAGAGGCCAATAAGCAACTCGCACGGAGAGTGGCCTTTCCTGAGGCCACCAGATAGGGTCCCTGTGGTCCCCGTCGTAAATCGAGAGCACCTACCGCAACTCGAGAAAATCCTGGAGATTCTCCCCTCCAGGCTAGATGAGGCCCATTTCCGCTGAGGCGACTCGAGGCTAATCACATCTAACCTTTGGAACTTCCATAGGGTCCTTCACACCCTTGCTGCAACTCAAGAAGTTCCCCGACATACCCTTGTCCACTCGAGAGGAAGCGCGAGCGTCCCTTGCACATCCAGAGAAGGCCCTTTTCCACCTTGTAGCTCGAGATGAGGGATCCTTTCCCTGCGTGGTCGGGAAAGAATTCCTGGCATTCCCGTCGCATCCAAGAGGAAGCGCTCTCCACAGGAAAGGCGAGAGGAACTCCAGGGTCGTGCCACCATTCCAAGAGTCCCCCAGAGGACTGAGTCCATTCCAAAGGAAACTCTTTTACCTGCACTGCCTTGACTGTCACGTTGAGGATCGACTCACACCACGGTGGCACGTGGGACAGCCCTGTGTGTTAGCCTCGTGGGAAAGCCTCATGTGAAATCCTACAGGGAAAGCCACACATCCCTTGATCCACCCGTCGGGTAGCATGACACTGCTGCCACCGTTAGGGAGGAAAGCCCACGTGCATTTCCCCACTCGAGACGAGGACTGACTCCCCTGTGGAGAGTCCAGAAGTACCCAAAAATCCACATCAGCACTGGAGAGGAATCCGCAGTTTCCGGTCCCAACTCAACACAAGGTCTTTGACTCGGGAAATGCAAGCAGTTAAAAGATCTCTCCTTTGGAGCCTCGAGGGGGGATCGGGGCTTCTCTGGATGTGGGCGGGACCCTCGTGCTTCCTTTGAGTGTAGACGGGTATGTCGGGAAAGCTCTTGAGTTGCAGCAAGTGTGTGAAGGAACCATTGGAAGTTCCAGAGGTTAGGTGTGCTTAGCCTCTAGATTGCGTCAGTGGAAATAGGCCTCATTTTGCCTGTAGGGGAGAACCTCCTGGATTTTCTCGAGTTACGGCAGGTGCTCTCGAATTACGACGGGGACCTCAGGGAACCTGTCTCGTGGCCTCAGGAAAGGCCAGTCCCCATGCAAGTTGCCAGGGGGACTCTCGGGATTCCTCTTGGGTCGATGCCGGGGCCTAAGACCTTGTGTGGAGTCGAGGCCGGATCCTGAGGATTCCTCTCCAGTGCTGACATGGTTCTTGGGGTACTTCTAGAGTCTCCCCAGGGAAGTCAGTCCTCGTCTCGAGTGTGGGCATGCACGTGCGCTTTCCTCCCGAGCTGTAGCAGCAGTGTCACGCTTCCTAACGCGTGGTCAAGGGATCTGTAGCTTTCACTCAAGTCTTTCCTTCAAGGCTTTCCCAAGAGTCTTTCCCACAGGGCTGTCCCACCTGCCACCATGGTGTGAGTCGATCCTCGGCTTGAAAGTCGAGGCAGTGCAGGGAAAACAGGTTCCTCTGGAATGGACTGTGACATCTGGGGGACTCTTGGAATGGTGGTACGACCCTGGAGTTCCGCTCGCCTTTCCTGTGGAGAGCGCCTCCTCTTGAGATGGGACGGGAACGCCGGGAATTCTTTCCCGACCAAGCAGGGAAAGGATCCGTCATCTCGAGGTCCGAGGCAGAAACGGGGCTCCTCTGGATGTGGGCGGGACCCTCGTGCTTCCTCTGGAGTGGAGACGGTATGTCGGGGAACTTCTTGAGTTTCAGCAAGGTTGTGAAGGAACCTTTGGAATTTCCAGAGTTTAGGTGTGATTAGCCTCGAGTGCCTCAGCGGAAATTGGCCTCATCTTGCCTGGAGGGGAGAACCTCCTGGATTTTCTCGAATTGTGGCAGGTGTTCTCAACGTACGCTGGGACCTCAGGGACCCGCTCTGGTGGCGTCAGGAAAGGCCAGTTCCCATCCGAGTGGCTACGGGGCCTCTCAGGATTCCTCTCCCGTCGATGGTGGGGCCTAAGACCTTGTGTGAAGTCGAGGCCGGTACCTGAGGATTCCTCTCCCGTGGTGACATGGTTCTTGGGGTACTTCTTGAGTCTCCCCAGGGGTGTCAGTCCTCTTCTCAGCGGGATCATGCAAGAACGCTTACCTCCTGAGCTGCAGTAGCAGTGTCACGCTGCCCGTCGCGTGGATCAAGAGATCTATGTCTTTCCCTCGAGGTATTTCTCACGGGGCTTTCCCTCGAGGCTTTCCCACGAGGCTTTCCCACATCGCTGTCCCACGTGCCACCATGGTGCCAGTCGATCCTCGGCGTGAAAATCAAGGCAGTGCAGGGAAAACAGGTTCCTCTGGAATGGACTGAGACATCTGGGGGACTCTTGGAATTGTGGCACGACCCTGGAGTTCCTCTCGCCTTTCCTGTGGAGAGCGCCTCTTCTTGAGATGCGGTGGGAACGCCGGGAATACTTTCCCGACCAAGCAGGGAAAGTCCCGTGGTCCAGCCCCGGTGGATCCAGCGTGATTCGAAGGTGGGGACGTAGTCGTCGTCTTTGGAAATATACATATTTAATCCCAGATATAAAGAGATTAGAAATGGATTGTGTAGTAGGAAGATTATTGGAGAAAAAGAGGCTGAATAACTTGGATTACGTGGAATAGCATCCATCCTCCAGTAGAGAATTCAGCCAGAAAAACGGGAGCAAAAAAGAAGCGACATGGGGGAATCAGTCTTTCCGGAAACTGATCTGATTTCTTTATTTTTGGTTTTGCTTGTATACCTCTTGTTACACATAGGGATGAATACAGAGTCACGCAGGAGTCGGCATCCTGACCTTTATCAAAATCAGGTGCTTCACATAAATGTATAAAAAAAAGGTCTTAGGGATCTTACATCATCTTCTGGCCATGAATGAGACCTGCTGACATTTTATGATCCTTTCTTTCTGATAACCAAATAAACTTATTTCTTCCAAGGGTGTTTTTTCTTAAACCAGGCACCACCCTCCAAATAAAGTTACATTCCTATAGGGTGAGGGTGTAGTGAGTTACAATCAAGAAAGGAATTTATTTAACCCAAGGTTAACATGATTAGTCTTAAAGGTGAATTCTTATTTCTCCTATATGCTTAAAGGTTAATACTTATTTCTCCTATATACTAGTTATATTCATTATAAGGGTAGGGAACATGGAGATTTATCAGCAAACATCAGCCTAACAAATGAAAATCCTTTCATCAATTCTCCCCTTAAGATCTATTTAGTCTTAAGATATGATAAAGTTACATTCTTACATAGAAAGGACACAGTGATATATAACAAAGTACAGTGATCTATTACAAAAGTGAAAATCCATTAACTCAAAAAGTCTAGTATTGCTAACATCAAAAACTGCTATATTTCCTTTGCTATATTCCAAATACATTGATTAATATATTCCCAAGTGCCTAAGGATATGGAGGCCTGGTGGCAATCATTGACTCAACAAGAAGAAAAAGTCCTATGCTAATTAAGACTCTCAAAATACTCCAAAACTCTCTGTGCTGTTTACAGTTGAGAGGCAGTAAACAATCTTGTGCCTAGTGGCAGCAGTATGGATAATCCTGTCACACAAGCTGGTCTGTCAGCAGAGAGGTTTGACCTAAAATATCCTTGTCCCACCCAGAGCAGGGAATTAGCAGCAATTTTTGACACAACAAATGAAGAACCCTTCACCAATATAATTCCTAACCAACTATACTAATAATTTCTAACTCCCCAAAATAATTTGCCTTTAGTAAGTCTAAAACATCTCATGCCTCTCAGGTTGGGAGGCTGTAAACAATCACATGTGGCCGGACAAACCTATAAAGGTGGGCTAGATAACCTTCAGAGGAGTCGGCAAGCTGAAACACTCTTGTCATGCCCAAGAATATTTATTGCCTTGAAGCTGCACGTTTACTTCTTCTCCGAGAGAAACAGTTATGGGGGAGAGCCCCCGTAAAGTCAGAAGTGTAGGTGAGAGCATAAAACAGACTCTGGTTTTGGGGTTCGATGCTCGGGAACAGGGGGTTACCTGAGGCTTGATCACGCCTTTGCGCATGCCAAGCCTCCTTCCTCATGACCTTTGCCATAGGCGGAATTCCTCACGCTGGTCCCCGGAAGGAAAGGATCCCTCATCTCGAGCGACGAGGCGGAAACGCGCCTCCTGTGGATGTAGGGGGGACCATCTTGCTTATTCTCGAGTGGAGACGGGTATGTCGGGGAACTTCTTGAGTTGCAGCAAGGGTGTAAAGTACCTTTTGGAAGTTCCAGAGGTTAGGTGTGATTAGCCTCGAGACACCTCAGTGGAAATGGGCCTCATCTCGCCTGGAGGGGAGAACCTCCTGGATTTTCTCGAGTTGCGGCAGGTGCTCTCGACTTACGACGGGGACCTCAGGGGCCAGCTCTGGTGGCCTCAGGAAAGGCCAGTCCCCATTCAAGTTTCTAGGGGGCCTCTCAGGATTCCTCTCCTGTCGATGCCGGGGCCTAAGACCTTGTGTGAAGTCGGGGCTGGAACCTGAAGATTCCTCTCCAGTGCTGACATGGATCTTGTGGTACTTCTGGAGTCTCCCCAGGGGAGTCAGTCCTCGTCTCGAGTGGGGGCATGCACGTGCGCTTTCCTCCTGAGCGGTAGCAGCAGTGTCACGCTTCCCGTCGCGTGGATCAAGGGATCTGTGGCTTTCCCTCTAGGCTTTCCCATGAGGCTTTCCCACAGGGCTGTCCCACATGCCACCTTGGTGTGAGACGATCCTCGGCGTGAAAGTCATGGCAGTGCAGGGAAAACAGGTTCCTCTGGAATGGACTGAGACATCTGGGGAACTCTTGGAATGGTGGCACGACCCTGGAGTTCCTCTGGCCTTTCCTGTGGAGAGCACTTCCTCTTGAGATGCGACGGGAACGCCAGGAATTCTTTCCCGACCACGCAGGGAAAGGATCCCTCCTCTCTAGATACGAGGCGGAAACGGGGCTCCTCTGGATGTGGGTGGGACCCTCGTGCTTCATCTCGAGTGGAGACGGGTATGTTGGTGATCTTCTTGACTTGCCGCAGGGGTGTCAAAGACCCTTTGGAAGTTCCAGAGGTTAGGTGTGATTAGCCTCGAGATGCCTCAGGGGAAATGGGCCTCATCTCGCCTGGAGGGGAGAACCTCCTGGATTATCTTGAGTTGGAGCAGGTGCTCTCGTCTTAGCATGGGGACCTCAGGGACCCGCTCCTGTGGCCTCAGAAAAGGCCAGTGCCCATGGGAGTTGCTAGGGGGCCTCTCAGGATTCCTCTCACGTCGATGCCGGGGCCTAAGACCTTGTGTGGAGAGCCCGAGCGGAGGCGGCGCGGAGCGTTTCGGTTCTCAGTGCCTGGGGCACCGGTGTGTGGTGTGAGGCTGCGGCGGAGCCTCTACACTGAAGGTGCGAGAGGTTGGCAGCTTCGATTGAAGCACATCGAGCGGCGACAGCAGTGAAAGTCATGAGCGACAGCGGCGAGGAGAACTACGGCGAGGGGGAATCCCGTTCTGCTTCCAGAAGCGGAAGTGCTCATGGATCTGGGAAATCTGCAAGTCATACCCCTGCAAGGTCTCGCTCCAAGGAAGATTCCAGGCGTTCCAGATCAAAGTCCAGGTCCAGATCGGAATCTAGGTCTAGATCCAGAAGAAGTTCTCGGAGGCATTATACAAGGTCACGATCTCGGTCCCGGTCCCATAGAAGATCTCGTAGCAGATCTTACAGCAGAGATTATCGAAGACGGCATAGCCACAGTCATTCTCCCATGTCTACTCGCTGGCGTCATGTTGGGAATCGGGCAAATCCTGATCCTAACTGTTGTCTTGGAGTATTTGGATTGAGCTTGTATACTACAGAAAGAGATCTAAGAGAAATGTTCTCTAAATATGGCCCAATTGCTGATGTATCTATTGTATATGACCAGCAGTCTAGACGTTCAAGAGGATTTGCCTTTGTATACTTTGAAAATGTAGATGATGCCAAGGAAGCAAAAGAGCGTGCCAATGGAATGGAGCTTGATGGATGTAGGATCAGAGTTGACTTCTCCATAACGAAAAGACCACATACTCCAACAGCAGGAATTTACATGGGGAGACCTACCTATGGCAGCTCACGCCGTCGAGATTACTATGACAGAGGATATGATCGAGGCTATGATGATCGGGACTATTACAGCAGATCGTACAGAGGAGGAGGAGGAGGAGGAGGAGGAGGATGGAGAGCTGCTCAAGACAGGGATCAGAAATACAGAAGACGGTCACCTTCTCCCTACTATAGTCGTGGAGGATACAGATCACGTTCCAGATCTCGATCATACTCACCTCATCGCTATTAAAGCATGAAGATGAAGACTTTCTGAAACCTGCCCTAGAGTTGGGATATTGTTTGTGGACAATATTTTTTATTGTCTCCTGTTTAAAAAGTGAACAGTGCCTGGTGAAGTTAGGTGACTTTTACACCTTTTATGATGACTACTTTTGGTGGAGTTGAAATGCTGTTTTCATTCTGCATTTGTGTAGTTCGGTGCTTTGTTCAAAGTTAAGTGTTTTCAGAAAAGTATGTTTTACATGTATTTTTTTACAGTCTAAAATTTTGACTGCTGAGAAGTTTCTATTGTACAGAACTTCATTTAAATGGTTTTTCTACTGAATACAGGGTATTCTGAAGATTGAAGCCTGTGTGTAAAATGCTACCAAATGGCAAAAAGCAACAATAACGTTTGGTTTTTACTTTTCTTTCTAACATATCAATGCTTAGGAGAACTGTTCTGATTAGATTGTCAGTAGTAAATTAAAGAAAAAAATGCCCGTTTTCCTCGAGTCCATGAAACATACCATACTTAATATACCTGCAGTTAAGTGATAAAAATTACGCTCTGTAACTCTATACTGCTAGTGTTAAAAACTAAAGATCTTTCAATACAGCAAATGCTTAATGCTTATATAAATGTGACTTTGACAGCCTTTATGTAATCTGTATTATACATAGCAGGGAATAAGATGAGTTGCACAATGTATGCCTTAAAAAGGCTATTTCTTAAAGCTGTTAGAAGGGGATAATGGTATTTCAATTAGTAATCAGCAAGTGAAAATAATATTCCACCACAAATGTACTCTTGTTCTCCTAGCTTTTAAGACTATATGGAAAAACTGGGTGGTTCAGAGTTTTGAGAAAAAAGAAGGGAACACTACACCTGTGTTGTGGATGATCTGAAGACTTTGCCTGTTCATTTTTTAAATACTAATTTCAGGTTCTTTGCTTACCAAAGGAGGCCCAATTTCACTCAAAAATTTTGAGAACTGTGTTTAAATAAATGCAAAGAAAAGAGTAAAAAGGAAAGAAAAAAAAAGACCTTGCGAGGAGTTGGGGCAGGAACCTGAGGATTCCTCTACAGTGCTGACATGGATCTTGGGGTAGCTCTGGAGCCCCCCCAGGGAAGTCAGTCTTCGTCTCGAATGGGGGCATGCACGTGCGCTTTCCTCCCGAGCTGTAGCAGCAGTGTCACGCTTCCGGTCGCGTGGATCAAGTGATCTGTGGCTTTTCCTCCAGGCTTTACCACGAGGCTATCCCAGAGGGCTGTCCCACATGCCGCCGAGGTGTGAGTCGAACCTCGGCGTGAAAGTCGAGGCAGTGCAGGGAAAACAGGTTCCTCTGGAATGGACTGAGACATCTAGGGGACTCTTGGAATGGTGGCACGACTCTGGAGTTCCTCTCGCATTTCCTGTGGAGAGCGCCTCCACTTGAGATGCGACGGGAACGCCGGGAATTCTTTCCCGACGAAGCAGGGAAAGGATCCCACATCTCGAGCTACGAGGCGGAAAGGGGCTCCTCTGGATGTGGGCGGGACCCTCGTGCTTCCTATCGAGAGGAGACGGGTATGTCAGGGAACTTCTTGAGTGGCAGCAAGGGTGTGAAGGACCCTTTGGAAGTTCCAGAGGTTAGGTGTGATTAGCCTCCAGACGCTTCAGCGGAAATGGGCCTCATCTCGCCTGGAGGGGAGAACCTCCTGGATTTTCTCGAGTTGCGGCAGGTGCTCTCGACTTACGACGGGGACCTCAGGGACCCGCTCTGGTGGCCTCAGGAAAGGCCAGTCCACATGCGAGTTGCTCGGGGGCCTCTCGGGATTCCTCTACCATCGAGGCCGGGGCCTAAGACCTTGTGTGGAGTCGGTGCCGGAACCTGAGGATTCTTCTGCAGTGCTGACATGGATCTTGGGGTACTTCTGGAGTCTCCCCAGGGGAGTCAGTCCTCGTTTGAGTGGGCGCATGCACGTGCGCTTACCTCCGGAGCTGTGGCAGCAGTGTCATGCTTCCCTTCGCCTGGATCAAGGGATCTGTGGCTTTCCCACGAGGCTTTCCCACAGGGCTATCCCACGTGCCACCGTGGTGTGAGTCGATCGATGGCTTGAAAGTCAACGCAGTGCAAGGAAAACAGGTTTCCCTGGAATGGACTGAGACATCTGGCGAATCTGGGAATGGTGGCACGACCCTGGACTTCCTCTCGACTTTCCTGTGGAGAGCGCCTCCTCTTGAGATGCGACGGGAACGCCGGGAATTCTTTCCCGACCACTCAGGGAAAGGATCCCTTCTCTCGAGCTAGGAGGCGGAAACGGTGCTCCTCTGTATGTGGGCGGGACTCTCGTGCTTCCTCTCGAGTGGAGACGGCTATGTCGGGGAAATTCTGGATTTGCAGCAAGGGTGTAAAGGACCCTTTGGAAGTTCCAGAGGTTAGGTGTGATTAGCCTCGAGACGCCTCAGTGGAAATGGTCCTCATGTTGCCAGGAGGGGAGAACCGCCTGGATTTTCTCGAGTTGCGGCATGTGCTCTCGACTTTCGACGGGGACCTCAGGGACCCGCTCTGGTGGCCTCAGGAAAGGCCAGTCCCTATGCGAGTTGCTCGGGGGCCTCTGGGGATTCCTCTCCCATCGATGCCAGGGCCTAGACCTTGTGTGGAGTCGGTGCCGGAACTTGAGCATTCCTCTGCAGTGCTGACATGGATCTTGGGGTACTTCTGAAGTCTCCCCAGGGGAGTCAGTCCTCGTCTCGAGTGGGGGCATGCTCGTGCGCTTTCCTCCCGAGGTGTAGCAGCATTGTCACGCTTCCCGGCGAGTGGATCAAGGGATCTGTGTCTTTTCCTTGAGGCTTTCCCTCGAGGCTTTCCCACGAGGCTTTCCCACAGGGCTGTCCCACGTGCCACCGTGGTGTGAGTTGATCCTCTGCTGAAAGTCGAGACAGTGCAGGGAAAACAGGTTTCCCTTGAATGGACTTAGACATCTGGGGAACTCTGGGAATGGTGGCACGACCCTGGAGTTCCTCTCGCCTTTCCTGTGGAGAGCGCCTCCTCTTTAGATGGGACGGGAACTCCGGGAATTCTTTCCGGACCACGCAGGGAAAGGATGCATCCTCTCGAGCTATGAGGCAGAAACGGGGCTCCTCTGGATGTGGGCGGGACTGTCGTGCTTCCTCTCCAGTGGAGACGGTTATGTCGGGGAACTTCTTGAGTTGCAGCAAGGGTGTGAAGGACCCTTTGGAAGTTCCAGAGGTTAGGTGTGATTAACCTCGAGACGCCTCAGCAGAAAAGGGCCTCATCTCGCCTGGAGGGGAGAACCTCCTGGATTTTCTCGAGGTGCGGCAGGTGCTGTCGACTTACGACGGGGACCTCAGGGACCCGCTCTGGTGGCCTGAGTAAAGGCCAGTCCCCATTCGAGATGTTTGGGGGCCGCTCGGAATTCCTCTACCGTCGATGCCGGGCCTAAGACTTTGAGTGGAGTCGGTGACGCAACCTGAGGATTCCTCTCCACTGCTGACATGGATCTTGGGGTACTTCTAGTGTCTCCCCAGGGGAGTCAGTCCTCGTCTCGAGTGGCGGCATGCAGTTCGATTCCCTCCCCAGCTGTAACAGCAGTGTCACGCTTCCCGTCGAGTGGATCAAGGGATCAGTGTCTTTCCCTTGAGGCTATCACATGAGGCTTTCCCAGGAGGCTTTCCCACAGGGCTGTCCCACGTGCCACCGTGGTGTGAGTCGATCCTCGGCATGAAATCGAGGCAGTGCAGGGAAAACAGTATTCCCTGGAATGGACTGAGACATCTGGGGGACTCTGGGAATGGTGGCACGAGTCTTGAGTTCCTCTCGCCTTTCCTGAGGAGACCGCCTCCTCATGAGATGCGACGGGAATGCAGGCAATTCTTTCCCAACCACGCAGGGAAAGGATCCATCCTCTCGAGCTAAGAGGCATAAACGGTGCTCCTCTGGATGTGGGCGGGACTCTCGTGCTTCCTCTCCAGTGGAGACGGTTATGTCGGGGAACTTCTTGAGTTGCAGCAAGGGTGTGAAGGACCCTTTGGAAGTTCCAGAGGTTAGGTGTGATTAACCTCGAGACGCCTCAGTGGAAATGGGCCTCATCTCGCCTGGAGGGGAGAACCTCCTGGATTTTTTCGAGTTGGGGCAGGTGCTCTCGACTTACGAAAGGGACCTCAGGGACCCGTTCTGGTGGCCTCAGCAAAGGCCGGTCCCCATGCGAGATGCTTGGGGGCTTCTCGTTATTCCTCTACCTTCGATGTCGGGGCCTAAGACCTTGTGTGGAGTTGGTGCCGAAATCTGAGGATTCATCTGCAGTGCTGACATGGATCTTGGGGTACTTCAGGAGTCTCCCCAGGGGAGTCAGTGCTCGTCTCGAGTGTGGGCATGCAGTTCGATACCCTCCCGAGCTGTAGCAGCAGTGTCACGCTTCCCGTCGAGTAGATCAAGGGATCTGTGGCTTTCCCTCGAGGCTTTCCCACGAGGCTTTCCCACAGGACTGTCCCACGTGCCACCGTGGTGTGAGTCGATCCTCGGCTTGAAAGTCGAGGCAGTGCAAGGAAAACAGTTTTCCCTGGAATGGACTGAGACATCTGGGGGAATCTGGGAATGGTGGCACGACCCTGGAGTTCCTCTCGCCTTTCCTGTGGAGAGTGCCTCCACTTCAGATGTGACGGGAACGCCGGGAATTCTTTCCCGCACACGCAGGGAAAGGATCCCTGCTCTTGAGCTTTGAGGCGGAAATCGGGGCTCCTCTGGATGTGGGCAGGACTCTCGTGCTTCCTCTCGAGAGGAGACGGGTATGTCGGGGATCTTCTTGAGCTGCAGCAAGGGTGTGAAGGACCCTTTGGAATTTCCCGAGGTCTGGTGTGATTAGCCTCGAGACGTCTGTGCGGAAATGGGCCTCATCTCGCCTGGAGGGGAGAACCTCCTGGATTTTCTCGAGTTGCGGCAGGTGCTCTCGACTTACGACGGGGACCTCAGGGACCCGTTCTGGTGGCCTCAGGAAAGGCCAGTGCCCATGCAAGTTGCTCGGGGGCCTCTCGGGATTCCTCTCCCGTAGATGCCGGGGCCTAAGACCTTGTGTGGAGTCGGTGCCGGAACCTGAGGACTCCTCTCCAGTGCTGACATGGATCTTGGGGTACTTCTGGAGTCTCCCCAGGGGAGTCAGTCCTCGTCTCGAGTGGGGGCATGCACGTGCGCTTTCCTCCCAAGCTGTAGCAGCAGTGTCACGCTTCACATCGCGTGGATCAAGGGATCTGTGCCTTTCCCTCCGAGGCTTTCCCACGAGGCTTTCCCTCGAGGCTTTCCCACAGGGCTGTCCCATGTGCCACCGTGGTGTGAATGCATCTTCGGCTTGAAAGTCGAGGCAGTGCAGGGAAAACAGGTTTCCCTGGAATGGACTGAGACATCTGGGGACTCTGGGAATGGTGGCACGACCCTGGAGTTCCTCTCGCCTTTCCTGTGGAGAGCGGCTCCTCTTGAGATGTGACGGCAACGCCAGGAAATTCTTTCCCCACCATGTAGGGAAAGGATCCCTCCTCTCGAGCTAGGAGGCGGAAACGGGGCTCCTCTGGATGTGGGCGGGACAATCGTGCTTCCTCTCGAGTGGAGACGGGTATGTCAGGGGAACTTCTTGAGTTGCAGCAAGGGTGTGAAGGACCCTTTGGAAGTTCCAGAGGTTAGGTGTGATTAGCCTCGAGACGCCTCATCGGAAATGAGCCTCATCTAGAATGGAGGGGAGAACCTCCTGGTTTTTCTCGAGTTGGCGGCAGGTGCTCTCGACTTACGATGGGGACCTCAGGGACCCGCTCTGGTGGCCTCAGGAAAGGCCAGTCCCCATGCGAGTTGCTCGGGGCCTCTCGGGTTTCCTCTCCCGTCGATGCCGGGGCCTAAGACCTTGTGTGGAGTCGGTGTCGGAACCTGAGGATTCCTCTCCAGTGCTGACATGGATCTTGGGGGCTTCTGGTGTCTCCCCAGGGGAGTCAGTCCTCGTCTCGAGTGGGGGTAGGCACGTGCGCTTTCCTCCCGAGCTGTAGCAGCAGTGTCACGCTTCCCTTCTCGTGGATCAAGCGATCTATGGCTTTCCCTCGAGGCTTTCCCATGAGGCTTTCCCATGAGGCTTTCCCACAGGTCTGTCCCACGTGCCACCGTGGTGTGAGTCGATCCTCGGCTTGAAAGTCGAGGCAGTGCAGGGAAAACAGGTTTCCCTGGAATGGACTGAGAAATCTGGCGGACTCTGGGAATGGTGGCACGACCCTGGAGTCCTCTCGCCTTTCCTGTGGAAAGCGCCTCCTCTTGAGTTGCGACGGGAATGCCGGGAATTCTTTCCCGACCACGCAGAGAAAGGACCCCTCCTTTCGAGCCAGAAGCGGAAACGGGCTCCTCTGGATGTGGGCGGGACTCTCGTGCTTCCTCTCGAGTGGAGACGGGTATGTCGGGGAACTTCTTGAGTTGCATCAAGGGTGTGAAGGACCCTTTGGAAGTTCCAGAGGTTAGGTGTGATTAGCCTCGAGACGCCTCAGCGGAAATGGGCCTCATCTTGCCTGGAGGGGAGAACCTCCTGGATTTTCCTCGAATTGCAGCAGGTGCTCTCGACTTACGACGGGGACCTCAGGGACCCGCTCTGGTGGCCTCAGGAAAGGCCAGTCCCCATGTGAGTTGCTCGGGGCCTCTCCGGGATTCCTCTCCCGTCGATGCCGGGGCCTAAGACCTTGTGTGGAGTCGGTGCCGGAACCTGGAGGATTCCTCTCCAGTGCTGACATGGATCTTGGGGTACTTCTTGAGTCTCCCCAGGGGAGTCAGTCCTCGTCTTGAATGGGGGCATGCACGTGCGCTTTCCTCCCGAGCTGTAGCAGCAGTGTCACGCTTCCCTTCGCGTGGATCAAGGGATCTGTGGCTTTCCCATCGAGGCTTTCCCACGAGGCTTTCCACGGGCTTTCCACAGGGCTGTCCCACGTGCCACCGTGTTGTGAGTCGATCCTCGGCTTGAAAGTTGAGGCAGAGCAGGGAAAACAGGTGTTCCCTGGAATGGACTGAGACATCTGGGGGACTCTGGGAATGGTGGCACGACCCTGGAGTTCCTCTCGCCTTTCCTGTGGAGAGCGCCTCCACTTGGAGATGCAAGCGGAACACAGGGAATTCTTTCCCGACCACGCAGGGAAAGGATCCCTCCTGTCGAGCTAGGAGGCGGAATCGGCGCTCCTCTGGTATGTGAGCGGGACTCTCGTTCTTCCTCTCCAGTGGAGACGGGTATGTCGGGGAACTTCTTGAGTTGCAGCAAGGGTGTGAAGGACCCTTTGCGAAGTTCCAGAGGTTAGATGTGATTAGCCTCGAGCCGCCCTCAGCGGAAATGGCCTCATCTCGCCCTGGAGGGGAGAACCTCCTGGATTTTCTCGAGTTGCGGCAGGTGGTCTCGACTTACGACGGGGACCTCAGGGACCCGCTCTGGTGGCCTCAGGAAAGGCCAGTCCCCATGCGAGTGCTCGGGGCCTCTCGGGATTCCTCTCCCTTCGATGCCGGGACCTAAGACCTTGTGTGGAGTCGGTGCCGGAACCTGAGAATTCCTCTGCCAGTGCTGACATGGATCTTGGGGTACTTCTGGAGTCTCCCCAGGGGAGTCAGTCCTCGTCTCGAGTGGGGGCATGCACGTGCGCTTTCCTCCCGAGCTGTAGCCAGCAGTGTCACGCTTCCCTTCGCGTGGATCAAGGGATCTGTGGCTTTCCCTCGAGGCTTTCCCACGAGGCTTTCCCACGAGGCTTCCCACAGGGCTGTCCCACGTGCCACCGTGTGTAGTCGATCGTCGGCTTGAAAGTCGAGGCAGTGCAGGGGAAAACAGGTTTTCCCTGGAATGGACTGAGACATCTGGGGACTCTGGGGAATGGTGGCACGACCCTGGAGTCCCTCTCGCCTTTCCTGTGGAGAGCGCCTCCTCTTGAGATGCGACGGGAACGCCGGGAATTCTTTCCCGACCACGCAGGGAAAGGATCCCTCCTCTCGAGCTAGGAAGCGGAAACCGGGGCTCCTCTGGATGTGGGCGGACTCTCAGTGCTTCCTCTCGAGTGGAGACGGGTATGTCGAGGAACTTCTTGAGTTGCAAGCAAGGGTGTGAAGGACCCTTTGGAAGTTCCAGAGGTTAGGTGTGATTAGCCTCGAGACGCCTCAGCGGAAATGGGCCTCATCTCGCCTGGAGGGGAGAACCTCCTGGATTTTCTCGAGTTGCGGCAGGTGCTCTCGACTTACGATGGGGACCTCAGGGACCCGCTCTGGTTTCCTCAGGAAAGGCCAGTCCCCATGCGAGTTGTTTGGGGGCATCTCGGATTCCTCTCCCGTCGATGCTGGCGCCTTATACCTTGTGTGGAGTCGGTGCCGGAACCTGAGAATAACTCTCCAGTGCTTACATGGTTCTTGGGGTACTTCTGGAGTCTCCCAGGTGAGTCAGTCCTCATCTCCTCTCTAGGGGCATGTATGTGCACTTTCCTCCAGAGCTGTCGCGAGGATCCAGGGATCTGTGGGCTTTATCTGGAGGCTTTCCCACGATGCTTTTTCATGAGGAATT
>NW_017213350.1:0-15702 GCF_001704415.2 Capra hircus | reverse complement strand
TTCAATCCAGGGCAAGTGACGAAGCTTGATGGCTCAGAGGTTTTCTGTGAAAAAGTTTGATTCAAGTAGAAAAGAGATCGAGAAGAGCTGCTGACGTAGACATTCAAAGGGGAAAAGAGTACCCCCTGCTAGTCTTTAGCCAGATGTTATACAGCCACTAGCAGTCTGCTAAGGAAAGAAAGACAATGTCTCAGAGAATGGCACCAGGCCCCTCACCCACAGCATGCATTGAGATCACATTGGCAGCAGATGAGTCATCCCAGGCCAGAAAATGATGGACATGAATCTTGAAGAAAGGCAGATTTCAAGCAAATATATAGTTTCATTCACAGAGGTTAAGAGAACCAGGTATGAGTAAGACAAACCGGTTTGTCGAGTCGTTTCTGAGCCCTTAGGGGAACTGACCTGAAGACATTAACATACCTTAAGACAAACATTTCCATAAGAACAATGCATTGCTTAGTTCAAGGTTTGAGAAAAGTTAAATTCAGGTGGAGCCAGGAGTTGTCATGGCAACACAGAATTTTCAGAGAAACCTTCTTTTACATTTGTATCAAGATGGAGAAAAAAAAAAACCGCAGCCCTCTTTGGTCTCCTCCTGCCCTTTAAGAGAGAGAAAAAAACGTCTGACACTTGCAGTTTATTTTCTCTGTCTGGAGACCCCTGGCCTTCCTGCCTGTTATCCTCTCCAGGCCTGTAGGAAGCAATACACTCGGCTGCTTGGGAAAAGCGCGCGGGTCTGAGCTGTATGCAAAGGGGTGAAGCGGTAAAAACCCTCGGCCCAAAGGCGAGGCTTTTCTGCGATCGCCATTTCAGTCGGCTCCGAGACTGCAAACAAAAGGGCAGAAGACATGGTTCCCTGCTCCGCCGAGTCCGAGTTCCCTTACCTGTGGTCCACAGCCCTGCGCTCTGCTCGCTGGATGCCAATCGACGGGGACCCAGGAGCCCACGAAACGAGCAGTCCCAGCTGCAATGGCGAGCCCTGAGAGCACAACTGGGGACCCCTGGCCCGAGGCGCCGCCATGTTCACCCCGCCCCAGACCCGCTCCCGTGAGCCGCGCCCCTGACCAGCCGCCCAGGCTCGCCCCGCCCCCGAGGCGCGCACGGTGCGCCCCCCCACGCCCCCTGCCAGGCCAGGCCCGCGGGACCGCGACTGCCTCCAGGGGAAACACAAGGACAAGCAGATCCACCCCACCGAGACAACCCAAGCTTTTTCTCAGCTCATCTGTCTATGATTTAGGGATAAGAAGCAAAGATGACCTAGGACAGCCATGATATTCTATAGAGCCAGACCCTGGCGCGCAGAGGCTTGAAGAGGGCCCGGGAGCGCTGCCTGAAACAGCAAGCCTCTGTAGCATAGCGGTTAGGCAGGCTGGTAAGTCAGGCAGACTAGGGTCTGTAGGTCAGGAGTTCAAGTCCCGGGTTTAACTCTTTCCCTTTTAGGGGGCGGGGACCACAAGAGGCGGGGCTTAGACCAGAAAAGTTTCTTTTGATTTTAGAGGTTTATTGTGAAGCTTAGGGTTAGGGTTCGGGCAACCCCCAACTCGCTCGGGTTCGGGTTCGGGGTTAGGGTTAGAATTCGGGGAACCCCCCTCTTCTTAGAGTTCGGGTTTGGGTTAGGGTTCAGGTCAGGGTCAGGGTTCAGGTTACGGTTAGGGCTTAAAGTGAGCGCTAATGGGGCCCATAGTTCTTTATTAGCCTGCCCTGGCGGGCCGAGGCTTGAAGAGTGCCTGGAGCAGCATGAAACCCGGGGGCTTTGTTAGCATAGCGGTTAGGCTGACGGCCGAGTAAACATGCAATCTGGCTTTGTGGGTCAGAAGTTCCAGTCCGGGCTTGCCTTTTTGCTTTGAGCGGATGGGGGACCGCAAGGGGCGGGGCTTAGGCCAGAAAAGTTTCTTTTCTTTTAGAGTTTTATTGTTAGGGTTAGGGTTAGGGTTAGGGTGCCGGCATCCCCTCAACTTGTTAGGGTTCAGGTTCAGAGTTCGGGTTACGGGAATCCCCTCCCTTCTTAGGGTTTGGATTCGGGTTCGGGTTAGGGTTCAGGGTTCGGGTTTGGGGTTTGGAGTTCAGGGTTTGGGGTTCCGGGTTCGCGGTTCTCGTTTGGGGTTTGGGGTTCCGATTAGGGGTTCAAGGTTCAGCTTAGGGGTTTGGGGTTTGGGGATCAGGTTATGGGTTCTCGGTTCAGATTAGGGGTTTGCAGTTGGGGTTTGGGGTTTGAGGATCGGGTTAAGGGTTTGGGGTTTGGGGCTCGCGGTTTGAGTTTGGGCTTGGGTTTGGGGTTTGGGATCAGGTTAGGGGTTCTCGGATTGGTTTAGAGGTTCGCAGTTGGGGTTTGGGGTTTGAGGTTAGGGTTAGGGGTTTGGGGTTTGAGGTTCACGGTTGGGGTTGGGGATTTGGGATTCGGGTTAGGGTTTGGGGTTCGCGGTTTGGGTTTGGGGTTTGGGTTAGGGGTTCGCGTTGATTTGGGTTTGGGTTCGGGGTAGGGATTCTCGGTTCGGGTTAGGGTTGGCAGTTTAGGTTAAGGCTTAGGGGTTTGGGTTTGGAGTTTGGGATTTGGGTGAGGGGTTCGCGGTTTGGGGTTCCAGTTATGGGTTTGGGGTTTGGGTTGAGGGTTGGGGGTTGGGGATTAGGGGTTCGGTTTCTGGGTTGACGGTTTGGGTTAGGGATTAGGGGTTTAGGATTTGGGTTTGGGGTTTGGGGATTCGGGTTTGAGGTTCCGATTAGGGGTTGAGTATGTGAGGTTTGTGGTTCGGGGTCGAGATTTGAGGTTTGGGGTTTGGGGTTCAGGGATTGGGTTCGAGGTGCAGTTTCGAGTTTTGCTGTTCGGGTTAGGAATTAGGGGTTGGCAGTTCGGGGTTCGGCTTAGAGGTTTGGGGTGTGCGGTTTTGGATTTGAGGTTTGGGGTTCCGGTTAGGGGTTTGGGTTTGGGGTTCGGGTTAGCAGTTTGGAGTTTGGGTTTGGGGGTTGGGGTTTCGGGGTTTAGGGTTCGGTTTTGGTGTTTGCGGTTTGGGATTGGGTTTGGGATTTGGGGTTCAGGTTAGGGGTTTGCGATTCGGTTACGGGTTTGGGGTTCGGGTTCGGGGTGTGGGGTGGGGGTACAGGTTAGGGGTTTGGTTCAGGGTTTGGGTTCGGTTTAGGGTGTGCGGTTTGGGTTTGGGTTTGGGGTTCGGGCTAGTGGTTTGGGTTCGGGTTGGGTTCTGGATTGGGGTTCGGAGTTATGGATTCGGGGTTTGGGCTACGTGTTTCAGGATTTGCGGTTCGGGCTTGAGGGTCGGGTTTGGGTTTGGGGTTAGGGCTCGGTTAGGGGTTTGGGTTAGGGTTAGGGGTTTACGGGTTAGTGTTTGGGGTTCGGAGTTTGGGGAGGTTAGGGTTTGAGTTCGGGTAAGGGTTTGGAGTTCCCTGTTCAGGGTTTTTTGCTCAGATTCAGGATATTTAGGGTTATGGGTTCGGAGTTCTGGCTCTGTTAGGTGTGCCTTGCCCAGACTTACCTTGCTTTTAGGCTCCCTCCCAGGAAGGAGCATTGGGAGACGCCACTGGCGCCTTCCTGGCTCAGCTCCCCTGCCTTGCCTTTGCACTTAGGTCCCAGCGTCCTTGAGGAGGGCTTAGGGGCTGGTGGGTTGCACACTGCCAAGGGCTCCAGCAGTGAGAGCTCTGTAGAGGGGAAGGCAACAGCAGGGCTCCTTCAGCGGTTGCTTGGCCGCCCAGTCAGCTGAGAGCACCAGGTTCCAGGGCCCCTGGCTGGGTTTTCAGCCCCGCACACCGAGGCTGATTCCTGGGTGCCTAGAAAGTGTGTGACAGACGTAGGTTCCCGCACTCTCCTCCCAGCAGAGACATGTGCAGGTGGTTGGGGCCTGATCCTGCGTGTCTGGGTTCCCGCCCACAGCCCAACTCAGGGGAAGCAGCCCCTGAGGCAAGACCTGCTGGAGGAGCCCTGCGCCCCGCCTGATAGGCGAGAGCACAGCCAGCATAGCGAGCCTCCTCGGGGAAGAGGAGGCAGCCCAGCCCCGTCAAGGAAAGCCCTGCTTGCACGGAGCTAAGTGCGCCTCCAGTACGGCAGAGCTCTAGCTCTGCTCAGAGCCCCGATCTGGCAGAGTTCCTGGCGCGAGGCTGCTCTGCCGGGCTAGCCTTGCCCAGACTTGCCTTGCTTTTAGGCTCCCTCCCAGGAAGGAGCAGCTGAGGAGCCTGGGAGCCACTGGCGCCTTCCTGCCTCAGCTCCAATCCTGCCTTGCCTTTGCACTTAGGTCCCAGCCTCCTTGGAGGGCTTAGGGCTGGTGGGTTGCACACTGCCAAGGGCTCAGCAGTGAGGCTCTGTCAGAGGGAAGGAAGGGCAACTGCAGGGCTCCTTCAGCGGTTGCTTGGCCGCCCAGACAGCGCCGCACGGAGAGCACCAGGCTCCAAGGGCCCCTGGCTGGGTTTTCAGCCCCACACACGGAGGCTGATCCTGGGTGCCAGAAGTGTATGACAGACGTAGGTTCCCTAGCACTCTCCTCCCCAGCAGAGACATGTGCAGCCTGATCCTGCGTGTCTGGGTTCCGCCCACAGCCCCAACTCAGGGGAAGCAGCCCCTGAGGCAAGACCTGCTGGAGGAGCCCTGCGCCCCGCCTGATAGGCGAGTGCACAGCCAGCAGGAAGCGAGCCTCCTCGGGGGAAGAGGAGGCAGCCCAGCCCCGTCAAGTGAAAGCCCTGCTTGCACGGAGCTAAGTGCGCCTCCAGTACGGCAGAGCTCTAGCTCTGCTCAGAGCCCGATCTGGCAGAGAGGCTGCTCTGCCGGGGGCTAGCCTTGCCCAGACTTGCCTTGCTTTTAGGCTGCCTCCCAGGAAGGAGCAGGCAGCAGGAGCCTGGGAGTCGCCACTGGCGCCTTCTTGCCTCAGCTCCAATCCTGCCTTGCCTTTGCACTTAGGTCCCAGTCCTCCTTAAGGAGAGCTTAGGGGCTGGTGGGTTGCACACTGCCAAGGGCTCCAGCAGTGAGAATTCTGTCAGAGGGAAGGGAAGGGCAACTGCAGGGCTCCTCCAGCGGTTGCTTGGCCGCCCAGATTCAGCGCCACACGGAGAGCACCAGGCTCCCAGGGCCCCTGGCTGGGGTTTTCAGCCCCGCACACACGGAGGCTGATTCCTTGGGTGCCCAGAAAGTGTATGACAGACGTAGGTTCCCTAGCACTCTCCTCCCCAGCAGAGACATGTGCAGGTGTTTGGGGCCTGATCCTGCGTGTCTGGGTTCCTGCCCACAGCCCCAACTCAGGGGAAGCAGCCCCTGAGGCAAGACCTGCTGGAGGAGCCCTGCGCCCCGCCTGATAGGCGAGTGCACAGCCAGCAGGGAAGCGAGCCTCCTCGGGGGAAGAGGAGGCAGCAAGTCCCCGTCAAGCTGAAATCCCTGCTTACACGAAGCTAAGTGCGACTCCAGTACGGCAGATCTCTAGCTCTGTTCAGAGGCCCGATCTGGCAGAGTTCCTGGCACCAAGATGCTCTGCCATAGGCGAGCCTTGCGCAGACTTGCCTTGCTTTAAGGCTCCCTCCCCAGGAAGGAGCAGGCTGTGTGAGGCTCGGAAACGCCACTGGCGCCTTCCTGGCTTCAGCTCTACCCCTGCCTTGCCTTTGCACTTAGGTCCCAAGCGTCCTTGAGGAGGGCTTAGGGGCTGGTGGGTTGCACACTGCCAAGGGCTCCAGCAGTGAAAGCTCTGTCAGAGGGAAGCGAAGGGCAACAGCAGGGCTCCTTCAGCGGTTCCTTGGCCGCCCAGACAAAGCTCCGCACGGAGAGCACCAGGTTCCAAGGGCCCCTGGCTGGGTTTTGCATCCCCACACTCCCAGAGGCTGACTCCGTGGGTGCCTAGAAAGTGTGTGAGAGACGTAGGTTCCCTAGCACTCTCCTCCCCAGCAGAGACATGTGCAGGTGGTTGGGGCCTTATCCTGCGTGTCTGGGTTCCCGCCCACAGCCCAACTCAGGGGAAGCAGCCCCTGAGGCAAGACCTGCTGGAGGAGCCCTGCGCGCCGCCTGATAGGCGAGAGCACAGCCAGCAGTGTAGCGAGCCTCCTCGGGAGAAGAGGAGGCAGCCGAGCCCAGTCAAGAGGAAAGCCCTGCTTGCACGGAGCTAAGTGGGCCTCCAGTACGGCAGAGCTCTAGCTCTGCTCAGAGCCCCGATCTGGCAGAGTTTCTGGCGCGAGGCTGCTCGGCCGGGGCTCGCCTTGCCCAGACTTGCCTTGCTTTTAGGCTCCCTCCCCAGGAAGGAGCTGTCTGAGCGAGCCTGGGAGACGCCACTGGTGCCTTCCTTGCCTCAGCTCCAATCCTGCCTTGCCTTTGCACATAGGTGCCAGGCGTCGTTGGGGGGCTTAGGGGGTGGTGGGTTGCACACTGCCAAGGGCTTCAGCAGTGAGAGCTCTCTGCTCCTCCAGCCTCCTTGACAGCTGCTGAGGTGCCCTGACGTAGGCCTGCTCATGTGCATGAGGGTTCCTGCCCACAGCCCAACTCAGGGGAAGCAGCCCCTGAGGCAAGGCTGGAGAATTGGAGCGAGCCTCCTCGAGCAGCCCAGCCCCGTCAAGGAAAGCCCTGCTTGCACGGAGCTAAGTGGCCTCCAGTACGGCAGAGCTCTAGCTCTGCTCAGAGGATCTGCAGAGTTTGGCGCAGGCTAGCCTTGCAGACTTGCCTTGCTTTTAGGCTCCCTCAGAGCCTGGGAGTCGCCAGCCTCAGCTCCAATCCTGCCTTGCCTTTGCACTTAGGTCCCAGAAGGCTTAGTGGGTTGCACACTGCCAAGGGCTCCAGCAGTGTCTGTCAGAGGGAAGGGAAGGGCAACTGCAGGGCTCCTCCAGCCTTAGCACCAGGCTCCAGGCCCCTGGCTGGGGCCGCACACACGGAGGCTGATTCCTTGGGTCCCAGAAAGTGTATGACAGACGTAGGTTCCCTAGCACTCTCCTCCCCAGCAGAGACATGTGCAGGGTTTGGGGCCTGATCCTGCGTGTCTGGGTTCCGCCCACAGCCCCAACTCAGGGAAGCAGCCCCTGAGGCAAGACCTGCTGGAGGAGCCCTGCGCCCCGCCTGATAGGCGAGTGCACAGCCAGCAGGGAAGCGAGCCTCCTGCCCGTCAAGCTGAAAGCCCTGCTTGCTAAGTGCGACTCCAGTACGGCAGATCTCTAGCTCTGTTCAGAGCCCGATCTGGCAGAGTTCCTGGCACCAAGATGCTCTGCCATAGGCGCCTTGCAGACTTGCCTTGCTTTAGGCTCCCTCCCCAGGAAGGAGCAGGCTGTGAGAAACGCCAGCCTTCCTGCTCAGCTCTACCCCTGCCTTGCCTTTGCACTTAGGTCCCAAGCGTCCTTGAGGAGGGCTTAGGGGCACTGGCCCAGTGCCGGTTCCTTGCCAACAGCCCAACTCCCCCTCTAGTGCAGAGACAAGACCTTGCAGGAGGCAAGACCTGCTAGGGCGAGTCCTTCAGCCCGTCAAGGAAAGCCCTGCTTGCACGGAGCTAAGTGCGCCTCCAGTACGGCAGAGCTCTAGCTCTGCTCAGAGCCCGATCTGGCAGAGTTTCTGGCGCGAGGCTGCTCTGCCGGGGCTAGCCTTGCCCAGACTTGCCTTGCTTTTAGGCTGCCTCTCCAGGAAGGAGCAGGCAGCAGGAGCCTGGGAGTCGCCACTGGCGCCTTCTTGCCTCAGCTCCAATCCTGCCTTGCCTTTGCACTTAGGTCCCAGTCCTCCTTAAGGAGAGCTTAGGGGCTGGTGGGTTGCACACTGCCAAGGGCTCCAGCAGTGAGAATTCTGTCAGAGGGAAGGGAAGGGCAACTGCAGGGCTCCTCCAGCGGTTGCTTGGCCGCCCAGATTCAGCGCCACACGGAGAGCACCAGGCTCCCAGGGCCCCTGGCTGGGGTTTTCAGCCCCGCACACACGGAGGCTGATTCCTTGGGTGCCCAGAAAGTGTATGACAGACGTAGGTTCCCTAGCACTCTCCTCCCCAGCAGAGACATGTGCAGGTGTTTGGGGCCTGATCCTGCGTGTCTGGGTTCCTGCCCACAGCCCCAACTCAGGGGAAGCAGCCCCTGAGGCAAGACCTGCTGGAGGAGCCCTGCGCCCCCGCCTGATAGGCGAGTGCACAGCCAGCAGGGAAGCGAGCCTCCTCGGGGGA
The DNA here is from genome assembly GCF_001704415.2 of Capra hircus. Taxonomy (NCBI): domain Eukaryota; kingdom Metazoa; phylum Chordata; class Mammalia; order Artiodactyla; family Bovidae; genus Capra; species Capra hircus. Next base: position 7,600 of record NW_017213350.1, on the reverse strand, counting down.
AGAGGAGGCAGCAAGTCCCCGTCAAGCTGAAATCCCTGCTTACACGAAGCTAAGTGCGACTCCAGTACGGCAGATCTCTAGCTCTGTTCAGAGGCCCGATCTGGCAGAGTTCCTGGCACCAAGATGCTCTGCCATAGGCGAGCCTTGCGCAGACTTGCCTTGCTTTAAGGCTCCCTCCCCAGGAAGGAGCAGGCTGTGTGAGGCTCGGAAACGCCACTGGCGCCTTCCTGGCTTCAGCTCTACCCCTGCCTTGCCTTTGCACTTAGGTCCCAAGCGTCCTTGAGGAGGGCTTAGGGGCTGGTGGGTTGCACACTGCCAAGGGCTCCAGCAGTGAAAGCTCTGTCAGAGGGAAGCGAAGGGCAACAGCAGGGCTCCTTCAGCGGTTCCTTGGCCGCCCAGACAAAGCTCCGCACGGAGAGCACCAGGTTCCAAGGGCCCCTGGCTGGGTTTTGCATCCCCACACTCCCAGAGGCTGACTCCGTGGGTGCCTAGAAAGTGTGTGAGAGACGTAGGTTCCCTAGCACTCTCCTCCCCAGCAGAGACATGTGCAGGTGGTTGGGGCCTTATCCTGCGTGTCTGGGTTCCCGCCCACAGCCTCAACTCAGGGGAAGCAGCCCCTGAGGCAAGACCTGCTGGAGGAGCCCTGCGCCCCGCCTGATAGGCGAGAGCACAGCCAGCAGTGTAGCGAGCCTCCTCGGGGAAGAGGAGGCAGCCGAGCCCAGTCAAGAGGAAAGCCCTGCTTGCACGGAGCTAAGTGGGCCTCCAGTACGGCAGAGCTCTAGCTCTGCTCAGAGCCCCGATCTGGCAGAGTTTCTGGCGCGAGGCTGCTCGGCCGGGGGCTCGCCTTGCCAGACTTGCCTTGCTTTTAGGCTCCCTCCCCAGGAAGGAGCTGTCTGAGCGAGCCTGGGAGACGCCACTGGTGCCTTCCTTGCCTCAGCTCCAATCCTGCCTTGCCTTTGCACATAGGTGCCAGGCGTCGTTGGGAGGGCTTAGGGGTGGTGGGTTGCACACTGCCAAGGGCTTCAGCAGTGAGAGCTCTGTCAGAGGGAAGGGAAGGGCAACTGCAGGGCTCCTCCAGCGGTTTCTAGGCCGCCTAGAATCAGCGCCGCACCGAGAGCACCAGGCTCCCAGGGCCCCTGGCTGGGGTTTTCAGCCCCGCACACACGGAGGCTGATTCCTTGGGTGCCCAGAAAGTGTATGACAGACGTAGGTTCCCTAGCACTCTCCTCCCCAGCAGAGACATGTGCAGGTGTTGGGGCCTGATCCTGCGTGTCTGGGTTCCTGCCCACAGCCCCAACTCAGGGGAAGCAGCCCCTGAGGCAAGACCTGCTGGAGGAGCCCTGCGCCCCCGCCTGATAGGCGAGTGCACAGCCAGCAGGGAAGCGAGCCTCCTCGGGGAAGAGGAGGCAGCCCAGCCCCGTCAAGTTGAAAGCCCTGCTTGCACGGAGCTAAGTGCGCCTCCAGTACGGCAGAGCTCTAGCTCTGCTCAGAGCCCCGATCTGGCAGAGTTCCTGGCGCGAGGCTGCTCTGCCGGGGGCTAGCCTTGCCCAGACTTGCCTTGCTTTTAGGCTGCCTCTCCAGGAAGGAGCAGGCAGCAGGAGCCTGGGAGTCGCCACTGGCGCCTTTCTTGCCTCAGCTCCAATCCTGCCTTGCCTTTGCACTTAGGTCCCAGTCCTCCTTAAGGAGAGCTTAGGGGCTGGTGGGTTGCACACTGCCAAGGGCTCCAGCAGTGAGAATTCTGTCAGAGGGAAGGGAAGGGCAACTGCAGGGCTCCTCCAGCGGTTGCTTGGCCGCCCAGATTCAGCGCCACACGGAGAGCACCAGGCTCCCAGGGCCCCTGGCTGGGGTTTTCAGCCCCGCACACACGGAGGCTGATTCCTTGGGTGCCCAGAAAGTGTATGACAGACGTAGGTTCCCTAGCACTCTCCTCCCCAGCAGAGACATGTGCAGGTGTTTGGGGCCTGATCCTGCGTGTCTGGGTTCCTGCCCACAGCCCCAACTCAGGGGAAGCAGCCCCTGAGGCAAGACCTGCTGGAGGAGCCCTGCGCCCCGCCTGATAGGCGAGTGCACAGCCAGCAGGGAAGCGAGCCTCCTCGGGGGAAGAGGAGGCAGCAAGTCCCCGTCAAGCTGAAATCCCTGCTTACACGAAGCTAAGTGCGACTCCAGTACGGCAGATCTCTAGCTCTGTTCAGAGGCCCGATCTGGCAGAGTTCCTGGCACCAAGATGCTCTGCCATAGGCGAGCCTTGCGCAGACTTGCCTTGCTTTAAGGCTCCCTCCCCAGGAAGGAGCAGGCTGTGTGAGGCTCGGAAACGCCACTGGCGCCTTCCTGGCTTCAGCTCTACCCCTGCCTTGCCTTTGCACTTAGGTCCCAAGCGTCCTTGAGGAGGGCTTAGGGGCTGGTGGGTTGCACACTGCCAAGGGCTCCAGCAGTGAAAGCTCTGTCAGAGGGAAGCGAAGGGCAACAGCAGGGCTCCTTCAGCGGTTCCTTGGCCGCCCAGACAAAGCTCCGCACGGAGAGCACCAGGTTCCAAGGGCCCCTGGCTGGGTTTTGCATCCCCACACTCCCAGAGGCTGACTCCGTGGGTGCCTAGAAAGTGTGTGAGAGACGTAGGTTCCCTAGCACTCTCCTCCCCAGCAGAGACATGTGCAGGTGGTTGGGGCCTTATCCTGCGTGTCTGGGTTCCCGCCCACAGCCCCAACTCAGGGGAAGCAGCCCCTGAGGCAAGACCTGCTGGAGGAGCCCTGCGCGCCCGCCTGATAGGCGAGAGCACAGCCAGCAGTGTAGCGAGCCTCCTCGGGAGAAGAGGAGGCAGCCGAGCCCAGTCAAGAGGAAAGCCCTGCTTGCACGGAGCTAAGTGGGCCTCCAGTACGGCAGAGCTCTAGCTCTGCTCAGAGCCCCGATCTGGCAGAGTTTCTGGCGCGAGGCTGCTCGGCCGGGGGCTCGCCTTGCCCAGACTTGCCTTGCTTTTAGGCTCCCTCCCCAGGAAGGAGCTGTCTGAGCGAGCCTGGGAGACGCCACTGGTGCCTTCCTTGCCTCAGCTCCAATCCTGCCTTGCCTTTGCACATAGGTGCCAGGCGTCGTTGGGGAGGGCTTAGGGGGTGGTGGGTTGCACACTGCCAAGGGCTTCAGCAGTGAGAGCTCTGTCAGAGGGAAGGGAAGGGCAACTGCAGGGCTCCTCCAGCGGTTTCTAGGCCGCCTAGAATCAGCGCCGCACCGAGAGCACCAGGCTCCCAGGGCCCCTGGCTGGGGTTTTCAGCCCCGCACACACGGAGGCTGATTCCTTGGGTGCCCAGAAAGTGTATGACAGACGTAGGTTCCCTAGCACTCTCCTCCCCAGCAGAGACATGTGCAGGTGTTGGGGCCTGATCCTGCGTGTCTGGGTTCCTGCCCACAGCCCCAACTCAGGGGAAGCAGCCCCTGAGGCAAGACCTGCTGGAGGAGCCCTGCGCCCCCGCCTGATAGGCGAGTGCACAGCCAGCAGGGAAGCGAGCCTCCTCGGGGGAAGAGGAGGCAGCCCAGCCCCGTCAAGTTGAAAGCCCTGCTTGCACGGAGCTAAGTGCGCCTCCAGTACGGCAGAGCTCTAGCTCTGCTCAGAGCCCCGATCTGGCAGAGTTCCTGGCGCGAGGCTGCTCTGCCGGGGGCTAGCCTTGCCCAGACTTGCCTTGCTTTTAGGCTGCCTCTCCAGGAAGGAGCAGGCAGCAGGAGCCTGGGAGTCGCCACTGGCGCCTTTCTTGCCTCAGCTCCAATCCTGCCTTGCCTTTGCACTTAGGTCCCAGTCCTCCTTAAGGAGAGCTTAGGGGCTGGTGGGTTGCACACTGCCAAGGGCTCCAGCAGTGAGAATTCTGTCAGAGGGAAGGGAAGGGCAACTGCAGGGCTCCTCCAGCGGTTGCTTGGCCGCCCAGATTCAGCGCCACACGGAGAGCACCAGGCTCCCAGGCCCCTGGCTGGGGTTTTCAGCCCCGCACACACGGAGGCTGATTCCTTGGGTGCCCAGAAAGTGTATGACAGACGTAGGTTCCCTAGCACTCTCCTCCCCAGCAGAGACATGTGCAGGTGTTTGGGGCCTGATCCTGCGTGTCTGGGTTCCTGCCCACAGCCCCAACTCAGGGGAAGCAGCCCCTGAGGCAAGACCTGCTGGAGGAGCCCTGCGCCCCGCCTGATAGGCGAGTGCACAGCCAGCAGGGAAGCGAGCCTCCTCGGGGGAAGAGGAGGCAGCAAGTCCCCGTCAAGCTGAAATCCCTGCTTACACGAAGCTAAGTGCGACTCCAGTACGGCAGATCTCTAGCTCTGTTCAGAGGCCCGATCTGGCAGAGTTCCTGGCACCAAGATGCTCTGCCATAGGCGAGCCTTGCGCAGACTTGCCTTGCTTTAAGGCTCCCTCCCCAGGAAGGAGCAGGCTGTGTGAGGCTCGGAAACGCCACTGGCGCCTTCCTGGCTTCAGCTCTACCCCTGCCTTGCCTTTGCACTTAGGTCCCAAGCGTCCTTGAGGAGGGCTTAGGGGCTGGTGGGTTGCACACTGCCAAGGGCTCCAGCAGTGAAAGCTCTGTCAGAGGGAAGCGAAGGGCAACAGCAGGGCTCCTTCAGCGGTTCCTTGGCCGCCCAGACAAAGCTCCGCACGGAGAGCACCAGGTTCCAAGGGCCCCTGGCTGGGTTTTGCATCCCCACACTCCCAGAGGCTGACTCCGTGGGTGCCTAGAAAGTGTGTGAGAGACGTAGGTTCCCTAGCACTCTCCTCCCCAGCAGAGACATGTGCAGGTGGTTGGGGCCTTATCCTGCGTGTCTGGGTTCCCGCCCACAGCCTCAACTCAGGGGAAGCAGCCCCTGAGGCAAGACCTGCTGGAGGAGCCCTGCGCGCCCGCCTGATAGGCGAGAGCACAGCCAGCAGTGTAGCGAGCCTCCTCGGGAGAAGAGGAGGCAGCCGAGCCCAGTCAAGAGGAAAGCCCTGCTTGCACGGAGCTAAGTGGGCCTCCAGTACGGCAGAGCTCTAGCTCTGCTCAGAGCCCCGATCTGGCAGAGTTTCTGGCGCGAGGCTGCTCGGCCGGGGGCTCGCCTTGCCCAGACTTGCCTTGCTTTTAGGCTCCCTCCCCAGGAAGGAGCTGTCTGAGCGAGCCTGGGAGACGCCACTGGTGCCTTCCTTGCCTCAGCTCCAATCCTGCCTTGCCTTTGCACATAGGTGCCAGGCGTCGTTGGGGAGGGCTTAGGGGGTGGTGGGTTGCACACTGCCAAGGGCTTCAGCAGTGAGAGCTCTGTCAGAGGGAAGGGAAGGGCAACTGCAGGGCTCCTCCAGCGGTTTCTAGGCCGCCTAGAATCAGCGCCGCACGAGAGCACCAGGCTCCCAGGGCCCCTGGCTGGGGTTTTCAGCCCCGCACACACGGAGGCTGATTCCTTGGGTGCCCAGAAAGTGTATGACAGACGTAGGTTCCCTAGCACTCTCCTCCCCAGCAGAGACATGTGCAGGTGTTGGGGCCTGATCCTGCGTGTCTGGGTTCCTGCCCACAGCCCCAACTCAGGGGAAGCAGCCCCTGAGGCAAGACCTGCTGGAGGAGCCCTGCGCCCCCGCCTGATAGGCGAGTGCACAGCCAGCAGGGAAGCGAGCCTCCTCGGGGAAGAGGAGGCAGCCCAGCCCCGTCAAGTTGAAAGCCCTGCTTGCACGGAGCTAAGTGCGCCTCCAGTACGGCAGAGCTCTAGCTCTGCTCAGAGCCCCGATCTGGCAGAGTTCCTGGCGCGAGGCTGCTCTGCCGGGGGCTAGCCTTGCCCAGACTTGCCTTGCTTTTAGGCTGCCTCTCCAGGAAGGAGCAGGCAGCAGGAGCCTGGGAGTCGCCACTGGCGCCTTTCTTGCCTCAGCTCCAATCCTGCCTTGCCTTTGCACTTAGGTCCCAGTCCTCCTTAAGGAGAGCTTAGGGGCTGGTGGGTTGCACACTGCCAAGGGCTCCAGCAGTGAGAATTCTGTCAGAGGGAAGGGAAGGGCAACTGCAGGGCTCCTCCAGCGGTTGCTTGGCCGCCCAGATTCAGCGCCACACGGAGAGCACCAGGCTCCCAGGGCCCCTGGCTGGGGTTTTCAGCCCCGCACACACGGAGGCTGATTCCTTGGGTGCCCAGAAAGTGTATGACAGACGTAGGTTCCCTAGCACTCTCCTCCCCAGCAGAGACATGTGCAGGTGTTTGGGGCCTGATCCTGCGTGTCTGGGTTCCTGCCCACAGCCCCAACTCAGGGGAAGCAGCCCCTGAGGCAAGACCTGCTGGAGGAGCCCTGCGCCCCCGCCTGATAGGCGAGTGCACAGCCAGCAGGGAAGCGAGCCTCCTCGGGGGAAGAGGAGGCAGCAAGTCCCCGTCAAGCTGAAATCCCTGCTTACACGAAGCTAAGTGCGACTCCAGTACGGCAGATCTCTAGCTCTGTTCAGAGGCCCGATCTGGCAGAGTTCCTGGCACCAAGATGCTCTGCCATAGGCGAGCCTTGCGCAGACTTGCCTTGCTTTAAGGCTCCCTCCCCAGGAAGGAGCAGGCTGTGTGAGGCTCGGAAACGCCACTGGCGCCTTCCTGGCTTCAGCTCTACCCCTGCCTTGCCTTTGCACTTAGGTCCCAAGCGTCCTTGAGGAGGGCTTAGGGGCTGGTGGGTTGCACACTGCCAAGGGCTCCAGCAGTGAAAGCTCTGTCAGAGGGAAGCGAAGGGCAACAGCAGGGCTCCTTCAGCGGTTCCTTGGCCGCCCAGACAAAGCTCCGCACGGAGAGCACCAGGTTCCAAGGGCCCCTGGCTGGGTTTTGCATCCCCACACTCCCAGAGGCTGACTCCGTGGGTGCCTAGAAAGTGTGTGAGAGACGTAGGTTCCCTAGCACTCTCCTCCCCAGCAGAGACATGTGCAGGTGGTTGGGGCCTTATCCTGCGTGTCTGGGTTCCCGCCCACAGCCTCAACTCAGGGGAAGCAGCCCCTGAGGCAAGACCTGCTGGAGGAGCCCTGCGCGCCCGCCTGATAGGCGAGAGCACAGCCAGCAGTGTAGCGAGCCTCCTCGGGAGAAGAGGAGGCAGCCGAGCCCAGTCAAGAGGAAAGCCCTGCTTGCACGGAGCTAAGTGGGCCTCCAGTACGGCAGAGCTCTAGCTCTGCTCAGAGCCCCGATCTGGCAGAGTTTCTGGCGCGAGGCTGCTCGGCCGGGGGCTCGCCTTGCCCAGACTTGCCTTGCTTTTAGGCTCCCTCCCCAGGAAGGAGCTGTCTGAGCGAGCCTGGGAGACGCCACTGGTGCCTTCCTTGCCTCAGCTCCAATCCTGCCTTGCCTTTGCACATAGGTGCCAGGCGTCGTTGGGGAGGGCTTAGGGGGTGGTGGGTTGCACACTGCCAAGGGCTTCAGCAGTGAGAGCTCTGTCAGAGGGAAGGGAAGGGCAACTGCAGGGCTCCTCCAGCGGTTTCTAGGCCGCCTAGAATCAGCGCCGCACCGAGAGCACCAGGCTCCCAGGGCCCCTGGCTGGGGTTTTCAGCCCCGCACACACGGAGGCTGATTCCTTGGGTGCCCAGAAAGTGTATGACAGACGTAGGTTCCCTAGCACTCTCCTCCCCAGCAGAGACATGTGCAGGTGGGGAAGCAGCCCCTGAGGCAAGACCTGCTG
>NW_017213349.1:0-25274 GCF_001704415.2 Capra hircus | reverse complement strand
GTGGGCTCCCAGGATGATTTCCCCGCAGGATCCAGAACGTTCCAGACAGACCTGGGCTCACTAGCTCCCTCCTGCAGAGGAAACATGAGAGAACAGCTGTTTGGAGGTTGCTTTGACTTCCCCTGGGAGGGTAGGATCCCTCCCTGGGTGCAGGGCCTCAGGGGCCATTGCCGCTGAGAAATGCCCTCTAAGCCAGACCTTTGCAGCCTTGTATGACTCAGCACGGAGGAGACTGGAAAAGCTCTCTTCCTTGGAGGAAGGAAAGGCAGCCCCAGAGAGTGTGTTTTCACACCTGTATCTTGCAGCAAGTGTTTGGCGTCTCAGACGTCAGACCTCCAGGCCTGCTCCAACGGCCTCAGTTCCAGAGTCAGGGCCGTGTGTCTCCCTGCATTTTCTGAGCCTTGGAACACATTCCTAGGTCAGAACAGTCTGCCCATGGGAAGGAGGCTGCGGGAGTGTGTCTGAGGGGGTCGAGTGCCATGCTGGGGTCCAATAGACCCGGTACCTCCAATAGACCCCAGGACAACAGCGGTGGGGCTCCCCCGGCTTCCGAAATGCCAAAGCGAGAAGCAAAGCTAGCTCTATCAGAAGGAAGAAAAGAGCAATCGGATGGATGTTCAGGCTGTTGCTGGCCGCACCACTTCAGGGTCCCCCGAGAGGAACAGGCGCCCTGTGCCCCTAGGTCCGATATGCAGGTTAACACACAGGGTGTGTCCCCATAGGAGCCAAGAATTTTCCTGACAGACCTAGGCTCACTAGAGCTCTCCTACAGGGCAAAAAGGGTAGAACAGACTGTGGATGTGACTCTGCCTTTCCCAGCGAGCATGGGGCCTCCCTATGGCCCGGGCTCCAGGGAAAATTGTCCCTGAAAAATGACCTCCAAGAAGCGCTTTTCCAGCAGGCTGGGATGCAGAGTTCACAGGATGCGGGGAAAGTGATCGTCCTACAGGGAAGAAGAGGCAGCCACCCAGTGTGTGTTTGCAAGCTGTATTTGGAAGAAACTGGTTAGCTTCTTCAAGGGGAGACCTCCAGGTCTGCTCAGAGGACCGAAATTCCAGAGGCAGCACCATGCATCTCCCCTGTCCTTTCTGAGCCTTGGAAAGACATTCCTAGCTTATAGCGGTATTGCTCATGAAGAAGCAGGATGCAGGAATGTGTCAGACATGACTGGGTGCCTTCCTGGGTTCAGCTCCGTGAGGGGCCTTTCCACTCAAAGTTAGGTCCCATGCCTCCTTGGGGAGGAAGTGGGGCCCGCTTGCCTCCAAATTGCCAAAGGCTGGAACAAAGCTAGTTCTATCAGAGGTAAGAAAAGAGCAATTGGATGGATGTGGAAGCTGTTGCTGGGCCGCACTGCTTCAGGCCCCCCACCCCTCTGCCCCCGAGAGAAACAGGCGCCCTGTGGCCCCTAGGTCCTGGATGCAGTTTCACACATAGAATGTGTCCCCATAGGAGCCAAGAATTTTCCTGACAGACCTAGGCTCACTAGAGCTCTCCTACAGAGCAAAGGGGATGGGACAGATGTGTGGCTGTGGCTCTGCCTTTCCCTGGGAGTGTGGAGCCGCTCCCTATGGCCCCGGGCTCCAGGGGAAATTGCCCCTGAATAATGACCTCCAAGAAGCGCTTTTCCAACTGGCTGAGACGTGGAGTTCTCAGGATACAGGGAAAGCGAGTGTCCTTCGGGGAAGCAAAGGCAGTCACCTGTTATCATAACTTACTAGAATAGTAGGTACCTTCTCCGGTTGGGCAGAGGCCTTCCCTACCTGATCTGAAAAAGAAAACGAAGTAGCTCGCTGATTTGAGAAATAATTCCCAGACTTGGGTTTCCAACCAGTATAGAATCCGACAATGGCCCTGTCTTTGCAGCCGCGTTAATTAACAGGTATGTGAAGCTCTAAATATCAGTGGAAATTACATACAGCATATAGGCCCCAGTGTTCTGGAATGGTGGAAAGAAACAACCAAACTCTTGAAGAGACACTTTCAAAATGGATCATAGAGACTGACTGTACATGGATGGGCTTGCTTCCGGCAGACTTACTCATATTACGGGTAACTGCACGTTCCCATAGTTGTTGTCCTTATGAAATTTTCTATGGGAGACCCCCTCCCACAGTGAGGCAGGTGTTAGCAGATTTGCCACAAGTAAGGGGGTGGGATTTCACAGCAGATGGAACAATTAGGTAAGGTAATAAATCAGGTAACTAAGTTTGTATAAAAAAGAATATCATTCCCCCTTGAGGAACAGATTCATGAATTTGTGCTCAGTGATCAGGTGTGGCTCAATGACTGGAAACACAATTCCTTGGCCTGACATCGGAAAGGTCCTTATACTGTTGTTTTAGCCACAATTCTGAAAGAGATGGGAATACCAGACCACCTAACCTGCCTCTTGAGAAATCTGGATGAAGGTCAGGAAGCAACAGTTAGAGTAGGACATGGAACAACAGACTGGTTCCAAAAAGGAAAAGGAGTATGCAAAGGCTGTATATTGTCACCCTGTTTATTTAACTTCTATGCAGAGTACATCATGAAAAATGCTGGGATGGAAGATACATGAGCTGGAATCAAGATTGCCGGTAGAAATATCAATAAACTTAGATATGCAGATGACACCACCATTATGGCTGAATGTGAAGAGGAACGGGTATGTCGGGGAACTTCTTGAGTTGCAGCAAGGGTGTGAAGGACCCTTTGGAAGTTCCAGAGGTTAGGTGTGGTTAGTCTCGAGATGCCTCAGCGGAAATGGGCCTCATGTCGCCTGGAATGGAGAGGCTCCTGGATATTCCCGAGTTTCAGCAGGTGCTCTCGAGTTACGACGGGGACTTCAGGGACCCGCTCTGGCGGCCGCAGGAAACGCCAGTCATCATGCGTGTTGCTAGGGGGCCTCTCGTGATTCCTCTCCCGTCGATGCCGGGGCCTAAGACCTTGTGTGGAGTCGGGGCCGGAAGCTGAGGATTCCTCTCCAGTGCTGACATGGATTTTGTGGTACTTCTCGAGTCTCCACAAGGGAGTCAGGCCTCGTCTCGAGTGGGGGCATGAGCGTGCCCTTTCCTCCCATGCTGTAGCAGCAGTGTCACGCTTCCCCATGCCTGGACCAAGGGATCTGTGGCTTTCCCTCGAGTCTTTCCCACTAGGCTTTCCAACAGGTCTGTCCCACGTGTGACGGTGGTGTGAGTCGATCCTCGGCATGAAGGCCAAGGCAGTGCAGGGAAAACAGGTTCCTGTGGAATGGACTGAGACATCTGGGTGAGTCTCGGAATGGTGGCACGACCCTGCAGTTCCTCTCCCCTTTCCTTTGGAGAGCGCCTCCTCTTGAGATGCGATGGGAATGCCGGGAATTCTTTCCCGACCAATCAGGGAAAGGATCGCTCATCTCGAGCTACGAGCCGGAAACGGAGCTCCTCTGGATGTGGCCGGGACACTCGTGCTTCCTCTTGAGTGGAGACGGGTATGTCGGGGAACTTCTTGAGTTGCAGCATGACTGTGAAAGACTCTTTGGAAGTTCCAGAGGTTAGGTGTTATTAGCCTCGAGACGCCTCAGCGGAAATGGGCCTCATCTCGCCTGGAGGGGAGAACTTCCTGGATTTTCTCGAGTGTGGCAGGTGCTCTAGAATTACGACGGGGACCTCAGGAACCCTCTCCGGTGTCCTGAGGAAAGGCCAGGCTCCATGCGAGTTGTTCGATGGCCTCTTGGGATTCCTCTCCCGTTGATGCCGGGGTCTGAGACCTTGTACGGAGTCGGTGCCGGAACCTGAGGATTCCTCTCCAGTGCTGACATGGATCTTGGGGTACTACTGGAGTCTCCCGAGGGAAGTCAGTCCTCGTCTCGAGTGGGGGCATGCACGTGCGCTTTCCTCCCGAGCTGTAGCAGCAGTGTCACGCTTCCCTTCGCGTGAATCAAGGGATCTGTGGCTTTCCCTCGAGGCTTTCTCACGAGGCTTTCCCACAGGGCTGTCCCACGTACCACCATGGTGTGAGTTGATCCCCAGCTTGAAAGTCGAGGCAGTGCAGGGAAAACAGGATTTCCTGGAATTGACTGAGACATCTGGGGGACTCTGGGAATGGTGGCATGACAGGGAGTTCCTCTCGCCTTTCCTGTGGAGAGTGACTCCCGAGAATTCTTTCGCTATCACGCTGGGAAAGGATCCCTCCTCTCGAGCTATGAGTCGGAAACGGGGCTCCTCTGGATGTGGGCGGGACTCTCGTGCCTCCTCTCGAGTGGAGACGGGTATGTCGTGGAACTTCTTGAGTTGCAGCAAGGGTGTGAAGGACCCTTTGGAAATTCCAGAGCTTAGGTGTGATTAGCCTCGAGACGCCCCAGCGGAAATGGGCCCATCTCTCCTGGAAGGGACAACCACCTGGATTTTCTCAAGTTGCGGCAGGTGCTCTCGACCTATGACGGGGACCTCAGGGAACCGCTCTGTTGGCCTGAGGAAATGCCAGTCCCCATGCGAGTTGCACGGTGGCCTCTCAGGTTTCCTCTCCCGTCGATGCCTGGGCCTAAGACCTTGTTTGGAGTCGGTGCCAGAACCAGAGGATTCCTCTCCAGTGCTGACATGGATCTTGGGGTACTTCTGGAGTCTCCCCAGGGGAGTCAGTCCTCGTCTCGAGTGGGGGCATGCACGTGTGCTTTCCTCCCGAGCTGTAGCAGCAGTGTCACGCTTCCCTTCGCGTGGATCAAGGGATCTGTGGCTTTCCCTCGAGGCTTTCCCACGAGACTTTCCCACGAGGCTTTCCCACAGGGCTGTCCCACGTGCCACCGTGGTGAAAGTCGACCCTGGGCTTGAAAGTCGAGGCAGTGCAGGGAAAACAGGTTTCCCTGGAATGGACTGAGACATCTGGGGGACTCTGGGAATGGTGTCACGACCCTGGACTTCCTCTCGCCTTTCCTGTGGAGAGCACCACCTCTTGAGATGCAACGGGAACGCCGGAAATTCTTTCCCCACCAAGCAGGGAAAGGATCCCTCCTCTCTAGCTAGGAGGCGGAAACGGGGCTCCTCTGGATGTGGGCGGGACTCTCGTACTTCCTCTCGAGTGTCGACGGGTATGTGGGGGAACTTCTTGAGTTGCAGGAAGGGTGTGAAGGACGCTTTGCAAGTTCCAGAGGTTAGGTGTGATTAGCGTCGAGATGCCTCAGTGGAAATGGGCCTCATCTCGCCTGGAGGGGAGAACCTCCTGAATTTTCTCGAGTTGCGGCAGGTGCTCTCGACTTACGACAGGGACCTCAGGGACCCGCTCTGGTGGACTCAGGAAAGGACAGTCCCCATGCAAGTTGCTCGGGGGCCTCTCGGGATTCCTCTCCCGTCGATGCCGGGGCCTAAGACTTTGTGTGGAGTCGGTGCCGGAACCTGAGGTTTCCTAACAGTGCTGACATGGATCTTGGGGTACTTCTGAAGTCTCCCCAGGGGAGTCAGTCCTCGTCTCGAGTGGGGGCATGCACGTGCGCTTTCCTCCCGAGCTGTAGCAGCAGTGTCACACTTCTTGGCGATTGGATCATGGTATCAGTGGCTTTCCCTGAAGGCTTTCCCTCGAGGCTTTTCCACGAGGCTTTCCCACAGGGCTGTCCCACGTGCCACCGTGGTGTGAGTTGATCCTCGGCTTGAAAGTCGAGGCAGTGCAGGGAAAACAAGTTTCCCTGGAATGGACTGAGACATCTGAGGGAATCTGGGAATGGTGGCACGACCCTGGAGTTCCTCTCGCCTTTTCTGTGGAGAGCGCCTACTCTTGAGATGCGACGGGAATGCCGGAAATTCTTTCCCGACCACGCAGGGAAAGCATCCCTTCTTTCCAGCTATGAGGTGGAAACGGGGCTCCTCCTCATGTGGGAGAGACTCTCGTGCTTCCTCTCGAGTGGAGACGGGCAGGTTGGGGAACTTCTTGAGTTGCAGCAAGGGTGAGAAGGACCCTTTGGCAGTTCTAGAGGTTAGGTGTGATTAGCCCCGAGATGCCTCAATGGAAATGGGCCTCATCTCGCCTGGAGGGGAGAAACTCCTGGATATTCTAGAGTTGCTGCAGGTGCTCTCGACTTACGATGGGGACCTCAGGGACCCGCTCTGGTGGCCTCAGGAAATTCCAGTCCCCATGCGAGTTGCTCGGGGCACTCTCCGGATTCCTCTCCCGTCGATGCCGGGGCCTCAGACCTTACGTAGAGTCGGTGCTGTAACCTGAGGATTCCTCTCCAGTGCTGACATGGATCTTGGTGTACTGCTGGAGTCTCCCCAGGGGAGTCAGTCCTCGTCTCGGTTGAGGGCATGCACGTGCGCTTTCCTCCCCAGCTGTAGCAGCAGTGTCGCGCTTCCCTTCGCGTGGATCAAGGGATCTGCGGCTTTCCCTCGAGGCTTTCCCACGAGGCTTTCCCACGAGGCTTTGCCACAGGGCTGTCCCACGTGCCACAGTGGTGTGAGTCGATCCTCGGCTTGAAAGTCGAGTCAGAGCGGGGAAACAGGTTTCCCTGGAATGGACTGAGACATCTGGGGGACTCGGAGAATGGTGGCATGTCCCTGGAGTTCCTCTCGCCTTTCCTGTGAAGAGCGCCTCCTCTTGAGATGGGACGGGAACGCCGGGAATTCTTTCCCGACCTCCCAGGGAAAGGATCCCTCCTCTCGAGCTATGAGGCGGAAACGGGGCTCCTCTGGATGTGGGCGGAACTATCGTGCTTCCTCTTGAGTGGAGACGGGTATGTCGGGGAACTTCTTGATTTGCAGCAAGGGTGTGAAGGACCCTTTGGAAGTTCCAGAGTTTAAGTGTGCTTAGCCTTGAGATGTGTCAGCGGAAATAGGCTTCATTTTGCCTGGAGGGGAGAACATCCTTGATTTTCTCGAGTTGCGGCAGGTGCTCTCGACTTACGACGGGGACCGCAGGGACCCGCTCTGGTGGCCTCAGGAAAGGCCAGTCAAGATCCAAGACAGCACTGGAGAGGGAGAGACATCACGAGAGGCTTCCGAGCAACTCGCATGGTGACTGGCCTTTCCTGAGGACACCAAAGCGGGTCCCTGAGGTCCCCGTCGTAAGTTGAGAGCACCTGGCGCAACTCGAGAAAATCCAGGAGGTTCTCCCCTCCAGGCGAGATGAGACCCATTTGCGCTGAGGCATCTCGAGGTTAATCACACCTAACCTCTGGAACTTCCAAAGGGCCCTTCACACCCTTGCTGCAACTCAAGAAGTTCCCCGACATACCCGTTTCCACTCGAAAGGAAGCACGAGAGTCCCGCCCACAACCAGAAGAGCCCCGTTTCAGCCTCATAGCTCGAGAGGAGGGATCCTTTCCCTGCGTGCTCGGGAAAGAATTTCCGGCGTTCCCGTCGCATCTCAAGAAGAGGCGCTCTCCACAGGAAAGGCGAGAGGAACTCAGGGTCGTGCCACCATTCCCAGAGCCCCCAGATGTCTCAGTCGATTCCAGGGAAACCTCTTTTCCCCGCAATGCCTCGACTTTCAAGCCGAGGATCGACTCAGACCTCGGTGGCACGTGGGACAGCCCTGTGAAAAGCCTAGTGGGAAAGCCTTTTGGGAAAGCCTACAGAGAAAGCCACAGATCCCTGGATCCACGCAAAGGGAAGCGTGACACTGCTGCTATAGCTCGGGAGGAAAGCGCACGGGCACGCCACACTCGCGACGAGGACTGACTCCCCTGGGAGACTCCAGAAGTACCCCAAGATCCATGTCAGAACTGGAGAGGAATCCTCAGGTTCCGGCACCGACTCCACACAAGGTCTCAGGCCCCGGCATAGACGGGAGAGGAATCGCTAGAGGCGCACGAGCAACTCGCATGGGGACGGGCCTTTCCTGAGGGCACTAGAGCGGGTCCCTGAGGTCCCCGTCGTAAGCCGAGAGCACCTGCGGCAACTCGAGAAAATCCAGGAGGTTATCCCCTCCAAGCGAGATGAGGCCCATTTCCGCTGAGGAGTCTCGAGGCTTATCACACCTAATCTCTGGAACTTTCAAAGGGTCCTTCACACCCTTGCTGCAACTCAAGAAGTTCCCCGACATACCCGTCTCCACTCGAGAGGAAGCTCGAGAGTCCCGCCCTCATCCTTAGGAGCCCCTTTTCCGCTTCCTAGCTCGAGAGGAGGGATCCTTTCCCTGCGTGGTCGGGAAAGAATTCCCGGCGTTCCCGTCGCATCTCAAGAGGAGGCGCTCTCCACAGGAAAGGCCAGAGGAACTCCAGGTCATGCCACCACTCCCAGAGTCCCCCAGATGTCTCAGTCCATTCCAGGGAAACCTGTTTCCCTGGACTGCCTCGACTTAAAGCCGAGGATCGACTCACACCACGGTGGCACGTGGGACAGCCCTGCAGGAAAGCCTCGTGGGAAAGCCTCGTGGGAAAGCCTCGAGGGAATGCCACAGATCCCTTGTTCCCCGCGAAGGGAAGCGTGACACTGCTGCTACAGCTCGGGAGGAAAGCGCACGTGCATGCCCCCACTCGAGACGAGGACTGACTCCCCTGGGGAGATTCCAGAAGTACCCTAAGATCCATGTCAGCACTGGAGAGGAATCCTCAGGTTCCGGAACTGTATCCAGACAAGGTCTCAGGCCCCAGCATCGACTGGAGAGGAATCCCGAGAGGCCCCGGAGCAACTCGCATGGGGACTGGCCTTTCCTGAGGCCAGCAGAGCGGGTCCCTGAGGTCCCGTCGTAAGTCAAGAGCACCTGCCGCAAACTCGAGAAAATCCAGGAGGTTCTCCCCTCCAGGCGAGATGAGGCCCATTTCCGCTGAGGCGTCTCGAGGCTATTCACACCTTAACCTCTGGAACTTCCAAAGGGTCCTTCACACCCTTGCTGCAACTCAAGAAGTTCCCCGACATACCCGTCTCCACTCGAGAGGAAGCACGAGAGTCTCGCCCACATCCAGAGGAGCCCCGTTTCCGCCTCCTAGCTCGAGAGGAGGGATCCTTTCCCTGCGTGGTCGGGCAAAGAATTCCCGGCGTTCCCAGTCTGCATCTCAAGAGGAGGCGCTCTCCACAGGAAAGGCGAGAGGAACTCCAGGGTCGTGCCACCATTCCCAGAGTCCCCCAGATGTCTCAGTCCATTCCAGGGAAACCTGTTTTCCCTGCACTGCCTCGACATTCAAGCCTGAGGATCGACTCACACCACGGATGGCAACGTGGGACAGCCCTGTGGGAAAAGCCTCGCGGGATAGCCTAGTGGGAAAGCCTCGAGGGAAAGCCACAGATCCCTTGATCCACGCGAAGGGAAGCGTTGACACTGCTTGCTACAGCTCGGGAGGAAAGCGCACGTGCATGCCCCCACTCGAGACGAGGACTGACTCCCCTGGGGAGACTCCAGAAGTACCCCAAGATCCATGTCAGCACTGGAGAGGAATCCTCAGGTTCCGGCACCGACACCACACATGGTCTTGTGCCCCGTCATCGATGGGAGAATATCCGGAGACACCCCGAGCAACTCGCATGGGGACTGGACCTTTCCTGAGGCCACCAGAGCGGGTCCCTGAGGTCCCCGTCATAACTCGAAAGCACCTGCCGAAACTCGAGAGAATCCAGGAGGTTCTCCCCGTCCAGGCGAGATGATGGCCCATTTCCGTTGAGGCATCTCGAGGCTAATCACACCTAACCTCTGGAACTTCCAGAGGGTCCTTCACACCCTTGCTGCACCTCAAGAAGTTCCCCGACATACTCGTCTCCACTCGAGAGAAAGCACGAGAATCCCGTCCACATCCAGAGGAGCCCCTTTTCCGCCTCATAGCTCGAAAGGAGGGATCCTTTCCCTGCGTGGTCGGGACAGAATTCCCGGCGTTCCCGTCGCATCTCAAGAGGAGGCGCTCTCCACAGGAAAGGCGAGAGGAACTCCAGGGTCGTGCCACCATTCCCAGAGTCCCCCAGATGTCTCAGTCCATTCCAGGGAAACCTGTTTTCCCTGCACTGCCTCGACTTTCAAGCCGAGGATCGACTCACACCAACGGTGGCACGTGGGACAGCCCTGTGGAAAGCCTCGTGGGAAAGCCTCGTGGGAAAGCCTCGAGGGAAAGCCACAGATCCCTTGATCCACGCGAAGGGAAGCGTGACACTGCTGCTACAGCTCGGGAGGAAAGCGCACGTGCATGCCCCCACTCGAGACGAGGACTGACTCCCCTGGGGAGACTCCAGAAGTACCCAAGATCCATGTCAGCACTGGAGAGGAATCCTCAGGTTCCGGCACCTGACTCCACACAAGGTCTTAGGCCCCAGCATCGACTGGGAGAGGAATCCCGAGAGGCCCCGAGCAACTCGCATGGGGACTGGCCTTTCCTGAGGCCACCAGAGCGGGTCCCTGAGGTCCCCGTCGTAAGTCGAAGAGCACCTGCCGCAAACTCGAGAAAATCCAGGAGGTTCTCCCCTCCAGGCGAGATGAGGCCCATTTCCGCTGAGGCGTCTCGAGGCTAATCACACCTAACCTCTGGAACTTCCAAAGGGTCCTTCACACCCTTGCTGCAACTCAAGAAGTTCCCCGACATACCCGTCTCCACTCGAGAGGAAGCACGAGAGTCCCGCCCACATCCAGAGGAGCCCCGTTTCCGCCTGCTAGCTCGAGAGGAGTGATCCTTTCCCTGAGTGGTCGGGAAAGAATTCCCGGCGTTCCCGTCGCATCTCAAGAGGAGGCGCTCTCCACAGGAAAGGCGAGAGGAACTCCAGGGTCGTGTCCACCATTCCCAGAGTCCCCAGATGTCTCAGTCCATTCCAGGGAAACCTGTTTTCCCTGCACTGCCTCGACTTTCAAGCCGAGGATCGACTCACACCACGGTGGCACGTGGGACAGCCCTGTGGGAAAGCCTCGTGGGAAAGCCTCGTGGGAAAGCCTCGAGGGAAATGCCACAGATCCCTTGATCCACGCGAAGGGAAGCGTGACACTGCTGCTACAGCTCGGGAGGAAAGCGCACGTGCATGCCCCCACTCGAGACGAGGACTGACTCCCCTGGGGAGACTCCAGAAGTACCCCAAGATCCATGTCAGCACTGGAGAGGAATCCTCAGGTTCCGGCACCGACTCCACACAAGGTCTTAGGCCCCGGCATCGACGGGAGAGGAATCCCGAGTAGGCCCCCGAGCAACTCGCATGGGGACTGGCCTTTCCTGAGGCCACCAGAGCGGGTCCCTGAGGTCCCCGTCGTAAGTCGAGAGCACCTGCCGTCAACTCGAGAAAATCCAGGAGGTTCTCCCCTCCAGGCGAGATGAGGCCCATTTCCGCTGAGGCGTCTCGAGAGCTAATCACACCTAACCTCTTGGAACTTCCAAAGGGTCCTTCACACCCTTGCTGCAACTCAAGAAGTTCCCCGACATTACCCGTCTCCACTCGAGATGAAGCACGAGAGTCTCGCCCACATCCAGAGGAGCCCCGTTTCCGCCTCCTAGCTCGAGAGGAGGGATCCTTTCCCTGCGTGGTCGGGCAAAGAATTCCCGGCGTTCCCAGTCGCATCTCAAGAGGAGGCGCGCTCCTCAGGAAAGGCGAGAGGAACTCCAGGGTCGTGCCACCATTCCCAGAGTCCCCCAGATGTCTCAGTCCATTCCAGGGAAACCTGTTTTCCCTGCACTGCCTCGACATTCAAGCTGAGGATCGACTCACACCACGGTAGGCAAGTGGGACAGCCCTGTGGAAAAGCCTCGTGGGATAGCCTAGTGGGAAAGCCTCGAGGGAAAGCCACAGATCCCTTGATCCACGCGAAGGGAAGCTTGACACTGCTTGCTACAGCTCGGGAGGAAAGCGCACGTGCATGCCCCCACTCGAGACGAGGACTGACTCCCCTGGGGAGACTCCAGAAGTACCCCAAGATCCATGTCAGCACTGGAGAGGAATCCTCAGGTTCCGGCACCGACTCCACACAATGGTCTTAGGCCCCGTCATCGATGGGAGAGATATCCCGAGAGCCCCCGAGCAACTCGCATGGGGACTGGCCTTTCCTGAGGCCACCAGAGCGGGTCCCTGAGGTCCCCGTCATAAGTCGAGAGCACCTGCCGCAAACTCGAGAGAAATCCAGGAGGTTCTCCCGTCCAGGCGAGATGATGGCCCATTTCCGCTGAGGCGTCTCGAGGCTAATCACACCTAACCTCTGGAACTTCCAAAGGGTCCTTCACACCCTTGCTGCACCTCAAGAAGTTCCCCGACATACCCGTCTCCACTCGAGAGGAAAGCACGAGAGTCCCGTCCACATCCAGAGGAGCCCCTTTTCCGCCTCATAGCTCGAAAGGAGGGATCCTTTCCCTGCGTGGTCGGGACAGAATTCCCGGCGTTCCCGTCGCATCTCAAGAGGAGGCGCTCTCCACAGGAAAGGCGAGAGGAATTCCAGGGTCGTGTCCACCATTCCCAGAGTCCCCCAGATATCTCCGTCCATTCCAGGGAAACCTGTTTTCCCTGCACTGCCTCGACTTTCAAGCCGAGGATCGACTCACACCAACGGTGGCACGTGGGACAGACCAGTGGTAAAGCCTCGTGGGAAAGCCTCGAGGGAAGGCCTCGAGGGAAAGCCACAGATCCCTTGATCCACGCGAAGGGAAACGTGACACTGCTGCTACAGCTCGGGAGGAAATGCGCACCGTGCATGCCCCCACTGGAGACGAGGACTGACTCCCCTGGGGAGACTCCAGAAGTACCCCAAGATCCATGTCAGCACTGGGAGAGGAATCCTCAAGGTTCCGGCACCGACTCCACACAAGGTCTTAGGCCCCGCCATCGACGGGAGAGGAATACCGAGAGGCCCACGAGCAACTCGCATGGGGACTGGCCTTTCCTGAGGCCACCAGAGCGGGTCTCTGAGGTCCCCGATCCTAAGTCGAGAGCACCTGCCGCAACTCGAGAAAATCCAGGAGGTTCTCCCCTCCAGGAGAGATGAGGCCCATTTCCACTGAGGCGTCTCAAGGCTAATCACACCTAACCTCTGGAACTTCCAAAGGGTCCTTCACACCCTTGCTGCAACTCAGGAAGTTCCCCTACATACCCGTCTCCACTCGAGAGGAAGCACGAATGTCCCGCCCACATCCAGAGGAGCCCCGTTTCCGCCTCCTAGCTCGAGAGGAGCGATCCTTTCCCTGTGTGGTCGGGAAAGAATTCCCGGCGTTCCCGTCGAATCTCAAGAGGAGGCACTCTCCACAGGAAAGGCGAGAGGAACTCCAGTGTCATGCCACCATTCCCAGAGTCCTCCAGATGTCTAAGTCCATTCCAGGGAAAACCTGTTTTCCCTGCACTGTTTCGACTTTCAAGCAGAGGATCGACTCACACCACGGTGGCCCGTGGGACAGCCCTGTGCGAAAGCCTCCTGGGAAAGCCTCGTGGGAAAGCCTCGAGGGAAAGCCACAGATCCCTTGATCCACGCGAAGGGAAGCGTTACAATGCTGCTACAGCTCGGAGAGTAAAGCGCACTTGTATGCCCCCACTCGAGACGAGGACTGACTCCACTGAGGAGAGTCCAGAAGTTCCCCAAGATCCATTTCAGCACTGGAGAGGAATCCTCAGGTTCCGGAACCGAATCCACACAAGATCTTAGGCCCGCGGTATCGACGGGAGAGGAATCCCGAGAGGCCCCCGAGCAACTCCCATGGGGACTGGCCTATCCTGAGGCCACCAGAGCGGTTCCCTGAGGTCCCCATCGTAAGTCGAGAGCGCCTGCCGCAACGCGAGAAAATCCAGGAGGTTCTCCCCTCCAGGCGAGATGAGGCCCATTTCCGCTGAGGCTTCTCGGGTCTAATCACACCTAACCTCTGGATCCTCCAAAGGGTCCTTCACACCCTTACTGCAACTCAAGAAGTTCCCCGACATACCCGTCTCCACTCTAGAGGAAGCACGAGAGTTCCACCCACATCCAGAGGAGCCCCGTTTCCGCCTCCTGGCTCGAAAGGAGGATCCTTTCCCTGCTTGGTGGGGAAAGAATTCCCCGCGTTCCCGTCGCATCTCAAGAGGAGGCGCTCTCCACAGGAAAGGCGAGAGGAACACCAGGATCCTGCCACCATTCCCAGAGTCCGGCAGATGTCTCAGTCCATTCCAGGGAAACCTGTTTTCCCTGCACTGCCTCGACTTTCAAGCCGAGGATCGACTCACACCACGGTGGCACGTGGGACAGCCCTGTGGGAAAGCCTCGTGGGAAAGCCTGGTGGGAAAGCCTCGAGGGAAAGCCACAGATCCCTTGATCCACGCGAATGGAAGTGCGACACTGCTGCTACAGCTCGGGAGGAAAGCGCACGTGCATGCCCCCACTCGAGACGAGGACTGACTCCACTGGGGAGACTCCAGAAGTACCCCCAGATCCATGTCCAGCACTGGAGAGGAATCCTCAGGTTCCGGCACCGGCTCCACACAAGATCTGAGGCCCCGGCATCGACGGGAGAGGAATCCCGAGAGGCCCCCGAGCAACTCGCATGGGGACTGGCCTTTCCTGAGGCCACCAGAGCTGGGTCCCTGAGGTCCCCTTCGTAAGTCGAGAGCACCTGCTGCAACTCGAGAAAATACAGGAGGTTCTACCCTCCAGGCGAGATGAGGCCCATTTCCGCTGAGGCGTCTCGAGGCTAATTCACACCTAAGCTCTGGAACTTCCAAAGGGTCCTTCACACCCTTGCTGCAACTCAAGAAGTTCCCCGACATTCCCGTCTCCACTCGAGAGGAAGCACGAGAGTCCCGGCCACATCCAGAGGAGCCCCGTTTCCGCTCTCTAGCTCGAGAGGAGGGATCCTTTCCCTGCGTGGTCGGGAAAGAATTCCCGGCGTTCCCGTCGCATCTCAAGAGGAGGCGCTCTCCACAGGAAAGGCGAGAGGAACTCCAGGGTCGTGCCACCATTCCCAGAGTCCCCAGATGTCTCCAGTCCATTCCAGGGAAACCTGTTTTCCCTGCACTGCCTCGACTTTCAAGCCGAGGATCGACTCACACCACGGTGGCACGTGGGACAGCCCTGTGGGAAAGCCTCGTGGGAAAGCCTCGTGGGAAAGCCTCGAGGGAAAGCCACAGATCCCTTGATCCACGCGAAGGGAAGCGTGACACTGCTGCTACAGCTCGGGAGGAAAGCGCACGTGCATGCCCCCACTCGAGACGAGGACTGACTCCACCTGGGGAGACTCCAGAAGTACCCCAAGATCCATGTCAGCACTGGAGAGGAATCCTCAGGTTCCGGCACCGACTCCACACAAGATCTTAGGCCCCGGCATCGACGGGAGAGGAATCCCGAGAGGCCCCCGAGCAACTCGCATGGGGACTGGCCTTTCCTGAGGCCACCAGAGCGGGTCCCTGAGGTCCCCGTCGTAAGTCGAGAGCACCTGCCGCAACTCGAGAAAATCCAGGAGGTTCTCCCCTCCAGGCGAGATGAGGCCCATTTCCGCTGAGGCGTCTCGAGGCTAATCACACCTAACCTCTGGAACTTCCAAAGGGTCCTTCACACCCTTGCTGCAACTCAAGAAGTTCCCCGACATACCCGTCTCCACTCGAGAGGAAGCACGAGAGTCCCGCCCACATCCAGAGGAGCCCCGTTTCCGCCTCCTAGCTCGAGAGGAGGGATCCTTTCCCTGCGTGGTCGGGAAAGAATTCCCGGCGTTCCCGTCGCATCTCAAGAGGAGGCGCTCTCCACAGGAAAGGCGAGAGGAACTCCAGGGTCGTGCCACCATTCCCAGAGTCCCCCAGATGTCTCCAGTCCATTCCAGGGAAACCTGTTTTCCCTGCACTGCCTCGACTTTCAAGCCGAGGATCGACTCACACCACGGTGGCACGTGGGACAGCCCTGTGGGAAAGCCTCGTGGGAAAGCCTCGTGGGAAAGCCTCGAGGGAAAGCCACAGATCCCTTGATCCACGCGAAGGGAAGCGTGACACTGCTGCTACAGCTCGGGAGGAAAGCGCACGTGCATGCCCCCACTCGAGACGAGGACTGACTCCCCTGGGGAGACTCCAGAAGTACCCCAAGATCCATGTCAGCACTGGAGAGGAATCCTCAGGTTCCGGCACCGACTCCACACAAGGTCTTAGGCCCCGGCATCGACGGGAGAGGAATCCCGAGAGGCCCCCGAGCAACTCGCATGGGGACTGGCCTTTCCTGAGGCCACCAGAGCGGGTCCCTGAGGTCCCCGTCGTAAGTCGAGAGCACCTGCCGCAACTCGAGAAAATCCAGGAGGTTCTCCCCTCCAGGCGAGATGAGGCCCATTTCCGCTGAGGCGTCTCGAGGCTAATCACACCTAACCTCTGGAACTTCCAAAGGGTCCTTCACACCCTTGCTGCAACTCAAGAAGTTCCCCGACATACCCGTCTCCACTCGAGAGGAAGCACGAGAGTCCCGCCACATCCAGAGGAGCCCCGTTTCCGCCTCCTAGCTCGAGAGGAGGGATCCTTTCCCTGCGTGGTCGGGAAAGAATTCCCGGCGTTCCCGTCGCATCTCAAGAGGAGGCGCTCTCCACAGGAAAGGCGAGAGGAACTCCAGGGTCGTGCCACCATTCCCAGAGTCCCCCAGATGTCTCAGTCCATTCCAGGGAAACCTGTTTTCCCTGCACTGCCTCGACTTTCAAGCCGAGGATCGACTCACACCACGGTGGCACGTGGGACAGCCCTGTGGGAAAGCCTCGTGGGAAAGCCTCGTGGGAAAGCCTCGAGGGAAAGCCACAGATCCCTTGATCCACGCGAAGGGAAGCGTGACACTGCTGCTACAGCTCGGGAGGAAAGCGCACGTGCATGCCCCCACTCGAGACGAGGACTGACTCCCCTGGGGAGACTCCAGAAGTACCCCAAGATCCATGTCAGCACTGGAGAGGAATCCTCAGGTTCCGGCACCGACTCCACACAAGGTCTTAGGCCCCGGCATCGACGGGAGAGGAATCCCGAGAGGCCCCCGAGCAACTCGCATGGGGACTGGCCTTTCCTGAGGCCACCAGAGCGGGTCCCTGAGGTCCCCGTCGTAAGTCGAGAGCACCTGCCGCAACTCGAGAAAATCCAGGAGGTTCTCCCCTCCAGGCGAGATGAGGCCCATTTCCGCTGAGGCGTCTCGAGGCTAATCACACCTAACCTCTGGAACTTCCAAAGGGTCCTTCACACCCTTGCTGCAACTCAAGAAGTTCCCCGACATACCCGTCTCCACTCGAGAGGAAGCACGAGAGTCCCGCCCACATCCAGAGGAGCCCCGTTTCCGCCTCCTAGCTCGAGAGGAGGGATCCTTTCCCTGCGTGGTCGGGAAAGAATTCCCGGCGTTCCCGTCGCATCTCAAGAGGAGGCGCTCTCCACAGGAAAGGCGAGAGGAACTCCAGGGTCGTGCCACCATTCCCAGAGTCCCCCAGATGTCTCAGTCCATTCCAGGGAAACCTGTTTTCCCTGCACTGCCTCGACTTTCAAGCCGAGGATCGACTCACACCACGGTGGCACGTGGGACAGCCCTGTGGGAAAGCCTCGTGGGAAAGCCTCGTGGGAAAGCCTCGAGGGAAAGCCACAGATCCCTTGATCCACGCGAAGGGAAGCGTGACACTGCTGCTACAGCTCGGGAGGAAAGCGCACGTGCATGCCCCCACTCGAGACGAGGACTGACTCCCCTGGGGAGACTCCAGAAGTACCCCAAGATCCATGTCAGCACTGGAGAGGAATCCTCAGGTTCCGGCACCGACTCCACACAAGGTCTTAGGCCCCGGCATCGACGGGAGAGGAATCCCGAGAGGCCCCCGAGCAACTCGCATGGGGACTGGCCTTTCCTGAGGCCACCAGAGCGGGTCCCTGAGGTCCCCGTCGTAAGTCGAGAGCACCTGCCGCAACTCGAGAAAATCCAGGAGGTTCTCCCCTCCAGGCGAGATGAGGCCCATTTCCGCTGAGGCGTCTCGAGGCTAATCACACCTAACCTCTGGAACTTCCAAAGGGTCCTTCACACCCTTGCTGCAACTCAAGAAGTTCCCCGACATACCCGTCTCCACTCGAGAGGAAGCACGAGAGTCCCGCCCACATCCAGAGGAGCCCCGTTTCCGCCTCCTAGCTCGAGAGGAGGGATCCTTTCCCTGCGTGGTCGGGAAAGAATTCCCGGCGTTCCCGTCGCATCTCAAGAGGAGGCGCTCTCCACAGGAAAGGCGAGAGGAACTCCAGGGTCGTGCCACCATTCCCAGAGTCCCCCAGATGTCTCAGTCCATTCCAGGGAAACCTGTTTTCCCTGCACTGCCTCGACTTTCAAGCCGAGGATCGACTCACACCACGGTGGCACGTGGGACAGCCCTGTGGGAAAGCCTCGTGGGAAAGCCTCGTGGGAAAGCCTCGAGGGAAAGCCACAGATCCCTTGATCCACGCGAAGGGAAGCGTGACACTGCTGCTACAGCTCGGGAGGAAAGCGCACGTGCATGCCCCCACTCGAGACGAGGACTGACTCCCCTGGGGAGACTCCAGAAGTACCCCAAGATCCATGTCAGCACTGGAGAGGAATCCTCAGGTTCCGGCACCGACTCCACACAAGGTCTTAGGCCCCGCATCGACGGGAGAGGAATCCCGAGAGGCCCCCGAGCAACTCGCATGGGGACTGGCCTTTCCTGAGGCCACCAGAGCGGGTCCCTGAGGTCCCCGTCGTAAGTCGAGAGCACCTGCCGCAACTCGAGAAAATCCAGGAGGTTCTCCCCTCCAGGCGAGATGAGGCCCATTTCCGCTGAGGCGTCTCGAGGCTAATCACACCTAACCTCTGGAACTTCCAAAGGGTCCTTCACACCCTTGCTGCAACTCAAGAAGTTCCCCGACATACCCGTCTCCACTCGAGAGGAAGCACGAGAGTCCCGCCCACATCCAGAGGAGCCCCGTTTCCGCCTCCTAGCTCGAGAGGAGGGATCCTTTCCCTGCGTGGTCGGGAAAGAATTCCCGGCGTTCCCGTCGCATCTCAAGAGGAGGCGCTCTCCACAGGAAAGGCGAGAGGAACTCCAGGGTCGTGCCACCATTCCCAGAGTCCCCCAGATGTCTCAGTCCATTCCAGGGAAACCTGTTTTCCCTGCACTGCCTCGACTTTCAAGCCGAGGATCGACTCACACCACGGTGGCACGTGGGACAGCCCTGTGGGAAAGCCTCGTGGGAAAGCCTCGTGGGAAAGCCTCGAGGGAAAGCCACAGATCCCTTGATCCACGCGAAGGGAAGCGTGACACTGCTGCTACAGCTCGGGAGGAAAGCGCACGTGCATGCCCCCACTCGAGACGAGGACTGACTCCCTGGGGAGACTCCAGAAGTACCCCAAGATCCATGTCAGCACTGGAGAGGAATCCTCAGGTTCCGGCACCGACTCCACACAAGATCTTAGGCCCCGGCATCGACGGGAGAGGAATCCCGAGAGGCCCCCGAGCAACTCGCATGGGGACTGGCCTTTCCTGAGGCCACCAGAGCGGGTCCCTGAGGTCCCCGTCGTAAGTCGAGAGCACCTGCCGCAACTCGAGAAAATCCAGGAGGTTCTCCCCTCCAGGCGAGATGAGGCCCATTTCCGCTGAGGCGTCTCGAGGCTAATCACACCTAACCTCTGGAACTTCCAAAGGGTCCTTCACACCCTTGCTGCAACTCAAGAAGTTCCCCGACATACCCGTCTCCACTCGAGAGGAAGCACGAGAGTCCCGCCCACATCCAGAGGAGCCCCGTTTCCGCCTCCTAGCTCGAGAGGAGGGATCCTTTCCCTGCGTGGTCGGGAAAGAATTCCCGGCGTTCCCGTCGCATCTCAAGAGGAGGCGCTCTCCACAGGAAAGGCGAGAGGAACTCCAGGGTCGTGCCACCATTCCCAGAGTCCCCCAGATGTCTCAGTCCATTCCAGGGAAACCTGTTTTCCCTGCACTGCCTCGACTTTCAAGCCGAGGATCGACTCACACCACGGTGGCACGTGGGACAGCCCTGTGGGAAAGCCTCGTGGGAAAGCCTCGTGGGAAAGCCTCGAGGGAAAGCCACAGATCCCTTGATCCACGCGAAGGGAAGCGTGACACTGCTGCTACAGCTCGGGAGGAAAGCGCACGTGCATGCCCCCACTCGAGACGAGGACTGACTCCCCTGGGGAGACTCCAGAAGTACCCCAAGATCCATGTCAGCACTGGAGAGGAATCCTCAGGTTCCGGCACCGACTCCACACAAGGTCTTAGGCCCCGGCATCGACGGGAGAGGAATCCCGAGAGGCCCCCGAGCAACTCGCATGGGGACTGGCCTTTCCTGAGGCCACCAGAGCGGGTCCCTGAGGTCCCCGTCGTAAGTCGAGAGCACCTGCCGCAACTCGAGAAAATCCAGGAGGTTCTCCCCTCCAGGCGAGATGAGGCCCATTTCCGCTGAGGCGTCTCGAGGCTAATCACACCTAACCTCTGGAACTTCCAAAGGGTCCTTCACACCCTTGCTGCAACTCAAGAAGTTCCCCGACATACCCGTCTCCACTCGAGAGGAAGCACGAGAGTCCCGCCCACATCCAGAGGAGCCCCGTTTCCGCCTCCTAGCTCGAGAGGAGGGATCCTTTCCCTGCGTGGTCGGGAAAGAATTCCCGGCGTTCCCGTCGCATCTCAAGAGGAGGCGCTCTCCACAGGAAAGGCGAGAGGAACTCCAGGGTCGTGCCACCATTCCCAGAGTCCCCAGATGTCTCAGTCCATTCCAGGGAAACCTGTTTTCCCTGCACTGCCTCGACTTTCAAGCCGAGGATCGACTCACACCACGGTGGCACGTGGGACAGCCCTGTGGGAAAGCCTCGTGGGAAAGCCTCGTGGGAAGCCTCGAGGAAAGCCACAGATCCCTTGATCCACGCGAAGGGAAGCGTGACACTGCTGCTACAGCTCGGGAGGAAAGCGCACGTGCATGCCCCACTCGAGACGAGGACTGACTCCCCTGGGAGACTCCAGAAGTACCCCAAGATCCATGTCAGCACTGGAGAGGAATCCTCAGGTTCCGGCACCGACTCCACACAAGATCTTAGGCCCCGGCATCGACGGGAGAGGAATCCCGAGAGGCCCCCGAGCAACTCGCATGGGGACTGGCCTTTCCTGAGGCCACCAGAGCGGGTCCCTGAGGTCCCCGTCGTAAGTCGAGAGCACCTGCCGCAACTCGAGAAAATCCAGGAGGTTCTCCCCTCCAGGCGAGATGAGGCCCATTTCCGCTGAGGCGTCTCGAGGCTAATCACACCTAACACTCTGGAACTTCCAAAGGGTCCTTCACACCCTTGCTGCAACTCAAGAAGTTCCCCGACATACCCGTCTCCACTCGAGAGGAAGCACGAGAGTCCCGCCCACATCCAGAGGAGCCCCGTTTCCGCCTCCTAGCTCGAGAGGAGGGATCCTTTCCCTGCGTGGTCGGGAAAGAATTCCCGGCGTTCCCGTCGCATCTCAAGAGGAGGCGCTCTCCACAGGAAAGGCGAGAGGAACTCCAGGGTCGTGCCACCATTCCCAGAGTCCCCCAGATGTCTCAGTCCATTCCAGGGAAACCTGTTTTCCCTGCACTGCCTCGACTTTCAAGCCGAGGATCGACTCACACCACGGTGGCACGTGGGACAGCCCTGTGGGAAAGCCTCGTGGGAAAGCCTCGTGGAAAGCCTCGAGGGAAAGCCACAGATCCCTTGATCCACGCGAAGGGAAGCGTGACACTGCTGCTACAGCTCGGGAGGAAAGCGCACGTGCATGCCCCCACTCGAGACGAGGACTGACTCCCCTGGGGAGACTCCAGAAGTACCCCAAGATCCATGTCAGCACTGGAGAGGAATCCTCAGGTTCCGGCACCGACTCCACACAAGATCTTAGGCCCCGGCATCGAAGGGAGAGGAATCCCGAGAGGCCCCCGAGCAACTCGCATGGGGACTGGCCTTTCCTGAGGCCACCAGAGCGGGTCCCTGAGGTCCCCGTCGTAAGTCGAGAGCACCTGCCGCAACTCGAGAAAATCCAGGAGGTTCTCCCCTCCAGGCGAGATGAGGCCCATTTCCGCTGAGGCGTCTCGAGGCTAATCACACCTAACCTCTGGAACTTCCAAAGGGTCCTTCACACCCTTGCTGCAACTCAAGAAGTTCCCCGACATTACCCGTCTCCACTCGAGAGGAAGCACGAGAGTCCCGCCCACATCCAGAGGAGCCCCGTTTCCTGCCTCCTAGCTCGAGAGGAGGGATCCTTTCCCTGCGTGGTCGGGAAAGAATTCCCGGCGTTCCCGTCGCATCTCAAGAGGAGGCGCTCTCCACAGGAAAGGCGAGAGGAACTCCAGGGTCGTGCCACCATTCCCAGAGTCCCCCAGATGTCTCAGTCCATTCCAGGGAAACCTGTTTTCCCTGCACTGCCTCGACTTTCAAGCCGAGGATCGACTCACACCACGGTGGCACGTGGGACAGCCCTGTGGGAAAGCCTCGTGGGAAAGCCTCGTGGGAAAGCCTCGAGGGAAAGCCACAGATCCCTTGATCCACGCGAAGGGAAGCGTGACACTGCTGCTACAGCTCGGGAGGAAAGCGCACGTGCATGCCCCCACTCGAGACGAGGACTGACTCCCCTGGGGAGACTCCAGAAGTACCCCAAGATCCATGTCAGCACTGGAGAGGAATCCTCAGGTTCCGGCACCGACTCCACACAAGGTCTTAGGCCCCGGCATCGACGGGAGAGGAATCCCGAGAGGCCCCCGAGCAACTCGCATGGGGACTGGCCTTTCCTGAGGCCACCAGAGCGGGTCCCTGAGGTCCCCGTCGTAAGTCGAGAGCACCTGCCGCAACTCGAGAAAATCCAGGAGGTTCTCCCCTCCAGGCGAGATGAGGCCCATTTCCGCTGAGGCGTCTCGAGGCTAATCACACTCTAACTCTGGAACTTCCAAAGGGTCCTTCACACCCTTGCTGCAACTCAAGAAGTTCCCCGACATACCCGTCTCCACTCGAGAGGAAGCACGAGAGTCCCGCCCACATCCAGAGGAGCCCCGTTTCTGCCTCCTAGCTCGAGAGGAGGGATCCTTTCCCTGCGTGGTCGGGAAAGAATTCCCGGCGTTCCCGTCGCATCTCAAGAGGAGGCGCTCTCCACAGGAAAGGCGAGAGGAACTCCAGGGTCGTGCCACCATTCCCAGAGTCCCCCAGATGTCTCAGTCCATTCCAGGGAAACCTGTTTTCCCTGCACTGCCTCGACTTTCAAGCCGAGGATCGACTCACACCACGGTGGCACGTGGGACAGCCCTGTGGGAAAGCCTCGTGGGAAAGCCTCGTGGGAAAGCCTCGAGGGAAAGCCACAGATCCCTTGATCCACTCGAAGGGAAGCGTGACACTGCTGCTACAGCTCGGGAGGAAAGCGCACGTGCATGCCCCCACTCGAGACGAGGACTGACTCCCCTGGGGAGACTCCAGAAGTACCCCAAGATCCATGTCAGCACTGGAGAGGAATCCTCAGGTTCCGGCACTGACTCCACACAAGGTCTTAGGCCCCGCATCGACGGGAGAGGAATCCCGAGAGGCCCCCGAGCAACTCGCAATGGGACTGGCCTTTCCTGAGGCCACCAGAGCGGGTCCCTGAGGTCCCCGTCGTAAGTCGAGAGCACCTGCCGCAACTCGAGAAAATCCAGGAGGTTCTCCCCTCCAGGCGAGATGAGGCCCATTTCCGCTGAGGCGTCTCGAGGCTAATCACACCTAACCTCTGGAACTTCCAAAGGGTCCTTCACACCCTTGCTGCAACTCAAGAAGTTCCCCGACATACCCGTCTCCACTCGAGAGGAAGCACGAGAGTCCCGCCCACATCCAGAGGAGCCCCTTTTCCGCCTCCTAGCTCGAGAGGAGGGATCCTTTCCCTGCGTGGTCGGAAAAGAATTCCCGGCATTCCCTGTCGCATTCTCAAGAGGAGGCTGCTCTCCACAGGAAAGGCGAGAGGAACTCCAGGGTCGTGCCACCATTCCCAGAGTCCCCCAGATGTCTCAGTCCATTCCAGGGAAACCTGTTTTCCCTGCACTGCCTCGACTTTCAAGCCGAGGATCGACTCACACCACGGTGGCACGTGGGACAGCCCTGTGGGAAAGCCTCGTGGGAAAGCCTCGAGGAGAAAGCCACAGATCCCTTGATCCACGCGAAGGGAAGCGGGACACTGCTGCTACAGCTCGGGAGGAAAGCGCACGTGCATCGACCCCACTCGAGACGAGGACTGACTCCACTGGGGAGACTCCAGAAGTACCCCAAGATCCATGTCAGCACTGGAGAGAGATCCTCAGGTTCCGGCACCGACTCCACACAAGGTCCTAGGCCCCGACATCGACGGGAGAGGAATCCCGAGAGGCCCCCGAGCAACTCGCATGGGGACTGGCCTTTCCTGAGGCCACCAGAGCGGGTCCCTGAGGTCCCCAGTCGTAAGTCGAGAGCACCATGCCGCAACTCGAGAAAATCCAGGAGTTCTCCCCTCCAGGCGAGATGAGGCCCATTTCCTGCTGAGGCATCTCGAGGCTAATCACACCTAAACTCTGGAACTTCCAAAGGGTCCTTCACACCCTTGCTGCAACTCAAGAAGTTCCCCGACATACCCGTCTCCACTCAAGAGGAAGCACGAGAGTCCCGCCCACATTCCAGAGGAGCCCCGTTTCCGCCTCCTAGCTCGAGAGGAGGGATCCTTTCCCTGCGTGGTCGGGAAAGAATTCCCTGCGTTCCCGTCGACATCTCAAGAGGAGGCTGCTCTCCACAGGAAAGGCGAGAGGAACTCCAGGGATCGTGCCACCATTCCCAGGAGTCCCCCAGATGTCTCAGTTCCATTCCAGGGAAACCTGTTTTCCCTGCACTGCCTCGACTTTCAAGCCGAGGATCAACTCACACTACGGTGGCACGTGGGACAGCCCTGTGGGAAAGCCTCGTGGGAAAGCCTCGTGGGAAAGCCTCGAGGGAAAGCCACAGATCCCTTGATCCACGCGAAGGGAAGCGTGACACTGCTGCTACAGCTCGGGAGAAAAGCGCACGTGCATGCCCCCACTCGAGACGAGGACTGACTCCCCTGGGGAGACTCCAGAAGTACCCCAAGATCCATGTCAGCACTGGAGAGGAATCCTCAGGTTCCGGCACCGACTCCACACAAGGTCTTAGGCCCCGGCATCGACGGGAGAGGAATCCCGAGAGGCCCCCGAGCAACTCGCAATGGGGACTGGCCTTTCCTGAGGCCACCAGAGCGGGTCCCTGAGGTCCCCGTCGTAAGTCGAGAGCACCTGCCGCAACTCGAGAAAATCCAGGAGGTTCTCCCCTCCAGGCGAGATGAGGCCCATTTCCGCTGAGGCGTCCTGAGGCTAATCACACCTAACCTCTGGAACTTCCAAAGGGTCCTTCACACCCTTGCTGCAACTCAAGAAGTTCCCCACATACCCGTCTCACTCGAGAGGAAGCACGAGAGTCCCGACCACATCTAGAGGATCCCGTTTCCACCTCCTAACTCGAGAGGAGGATACTTTCCCTGCGTGCTC
>NW_017213348.1:0-15707 GCF_001704415.2 Capra hircus | reverse complement strand
TGAGGCGTCTCGAGGCTAATCACACCTAACCTCTGGAACTTCCAAAGGGTCCTTCACACCCTTGCTGCAACTCAAGAAGTTCCCCGACATACCGTCTCCACTCGAGAGGAAGCACGAGATTCCGCCTACATCCAGAGGAGCACCGTTTCCGCTCCTAGCTCGAGAGGAGGGATCCTTTCCTGCGTGGTGGGAAAGAATTCCCGGCGTTCCCGTCGCTTCTCAAGAGGAGGCGCTCTCCCCAGGAAAGGCGAGAGGAACTCCAGGTCGTGCCACCGATTCCCAGAGTCCCGCCAGATGTCTCAGTCATTCCAGGGAAACCTGTTTTCCCTGCACTGCTTCTGACTTTCAAGCCGAGGATCGACTCACACCACGGTGGCACGTGGGACAGCCTGTGGGAAAAGCCTCGTGGGAAAAAGCCTCGTGGGAAAGCCTCGAGGGGAGGAAAGCCACAGATCCCTTGATCCACGCGAAGGGAAGCATGACACTGCTGCTAGCAGCTCGGGAGGAAAGCGCACGTGCATGCCCCACTCGAGACGAGGACTGACTCTCCTGGGGAGACTCCAAAAGTACCCCAAGATCCATGTCAGCACTGGAGAGGAATCCTCAGGTTCCGGCACCGAGTCCACACAAGGTCTTAGGCCCCGGCATCGACGGGAGGAGGAATGCCCGAGAGGCCCCCGAGCAACTCGCATGGGGACTGGCCTTTCCTGAGGCCACCAGAGCGGGTCCCTGAGGTCCCCGTCGTAAGTCGAGAGCACCTGCCGCAACTCGAGAAAATCCAGGAGGTTGTCCCCTCCAGGCGAGATGAGGCCCATTTCCGCTGAGGCGTCTGTAGGCTAATCACATCTAACATCTGGAACTTCCAAAGGGTCCTTCACACCCTTGCTGCAACTCAAGAAGTTCCCGACATACCCGTCTCCACTCGAGAGGAAGCACGAGAGTCCCGCCCACATCCAGAGGAGCCCCGTTTCCGACTCCTAGCTCGAGAGGAGGGATCCTTTCCCTGCGTGTTCGGGAAAGAATTCCCGGCGTTCCCGTCGCATCTCAAGAGGAGGCGCTCTCCACAGGAAAGGCGAGAGGAACTCCAGGGTCGTGCCACCATTCCAGAGTCCCCCAGATGTCTCAGTCCATTCCAGGGAAACCTGTTTTCCCTGCACTGCCTCGACTTTTCAAGCCGAGGATCGACTCACACCACGGTGGCACGTGGGACAGCCCTGTGGGAAGGCCTCGTGGGAAAGCCTCTGAGGGAAAGCCTCGAGGGAAAGCCACAGATCCCTTGATCCACGCGAAGGGAAGCGCGAACACTGCTGCTACAGCTGGGGAGGATAGCACACGTGCATGCCCCCACTCGAGACGAGGACTGACTCCCCTGGGGAGACTCCAGAAGTACCCCAAGATCCATGTCAGCACTGGACAGGAATCCTCAGGTTCCGGCACCGACTCCACACAAGATCTTAGGCCCCAGCATCGACGGGAGAGGAATCCCGAGAGGCCGCCGAGCAACTCGCATGGGGACTGGCCTTTCCTGATGCCACCAGAGCAGGTCCCTGAAGTCCCCATCGTAAGTCGAGAGCACCTGCCGCAACTCGAGAAAATCCAGGAGGTTCTCCCCTCCAGGCGAGATGAGGCCCATTTCCGCTGAGGCGTCTTGAGGCTAATCAAATCTAACATCTGGAACTTCCAAAGGGTCCTTCTCGCCCTTACTGCAACTCAAGAATTTCCCCGACATAGCCGTCTCCACTGGAGAGGAAGCACGAAAGTCCCGCCCACATCCAGAGGAGCCCAGATTCCGCCTCCTAGGTCGAGAGGAGGGATAATTCTCCCTGCGTGGTCGGGAAAGATTTCCCGGTGTTCCCATCGCATCTCAGGAGGAGGCGCTCTCCACAGGAAAGGCGAGAGGAACTCCAGGGTCGTGCCACCATTCCCAGAGTCCCCCAGATGTCTCAGTCCATTCCAGGGAAACCTGTTTTCCCTGCACTGCCTCGACTTTCAAGCCGAGGATCGACTCACACCACGGTGGCACGTGGGACAGCCCTGTGGGAAAACTTCGTGGGAAAACCTCCTGTGAAAGCTTCAAGGGAAAGCCACAGATCCCTTGATCCACGCGAAGGGAAGCGTGACACTGCTGCTACATCTCGGGAGGAAAGCGCACGTGCATGCCCCCACTCGAGACAAGGTCTGACTCCCCTGGGGAGACTCCAGAAGTACCCCAAGATCCATGTGAGCACTGGAGAGGAATCCTCAGGTTCCGGCACCGACTCCACACAAGGTCTTAGGCCCCGGCATCGACGGGAGAGGAATCCCGAGAGGCCCCCGAGCAACTCGCATGGGGACTGGCCTTTCCTGAGGCCACCAGAGCGGGTCCCTGAGGACCCCGACGTAAGTCGAGAGCACCTGTCGCAACTCGAGGAAGTACAGGAGGTTCTCCCCTCCAGGCGAGATGAGGCCCATTTCCGCTGAGGCGTCTTGAGGCTAATTACATCAAAGATCTGGAACTTCCAACAGGTCCCTCACAGCCTTTCTGCAATTCAAGAAGTTCCCCGACATTCCCGTCTTCATTCGAGAGGAAGCACGAGAGTCCCGCCCACAACCAGAGGAGCCCCATTTCCGGCTCCTAGCTCGAGAGGAGGAATCCTTTCCCTGCGTGGGGGGGAAAGAAATCCCGGCGTTTCCCGTCGCTACTCAAGAGGAGGCGCTCTCTACAGGAAAGGCGAGAGGAACTCCAGGGTCGTGCCACCATTCCCAGAGTCCCCCAGATGTCTCAGTCCATTCCAGGGAAACCTGTTTTCCCTGCACTGCCTCGACAATCAAGCCGAGGATCAACTAACACCACGGTGGCACGTGGGACAGCCCTGTGGGAAAGCCTCGTGGGAAAGCCTCCTGGGAAAGCCTCGAGGGAAAGCCACAGATCCCTTGATCCACGGGAAGGGCAGCGCTACACTGCAGCTACTGCTCGGGAGGAGAGCGCACGTGCATGCCCCCACTCGAGACGAGGACTGACTCTCCTGGGGAGACTCCAAACGTACCCCAACATCCATGTCAGCACTCGAGAGGAATCCTCAGGTTCCTGCACCGTGTCCAAACAAGATCTTAGGCCCCGGCATCGACGGGAGAGGAATCCTGAGCGGCCCCCGAGCAACTCGCATGGGGACTGGCCTTTCCTGAGGCTACAAGAGCGGGTCCCTGAGGTCCCCATCGTAAGTCGAGAGCACCTGCCGCAACTCGAGAAAATCCAGGAGGTTCTGCCCTCCAGGCGAGATGAGGCCCATTTCGGCTGAGGCGTCTCGAGGCTAATCACACCTAACCTCTGGAACTTCCAAAGGGTCCTTCACACCCTTGCTGCAACTCAAGAAGTTCCCCGACATACCCGTCTCCACTCGAGAGGAAGCACGAGAGTCCCGCCCACATCCAGAGGAGCATCGTTTCCGCCTCCTAGCTCGAGAGGAGGGATCCTTTCCCTGCGTGGTCGGGAAAGAATTCCCGGCGTTTCCGTCGCATCTCAAGAGGAGGCACTCTCCACAGGAATGGCAAGAGGAACTCCAGGGTCCTGCCACCATTCCCAGAGTCCCCCAGATATCTCAGTCCATCCCAGGGAAAACTGTTTTCCCTGTACTGCCTCGACTTTCAAGCCGAGGATCGACTCACACCACGGTGGCACGTGGGACAGCCCTGTGGGAAAGCCTCGTGGGAAAGCCTCGTGGGAAAGCCTCGTGGGAATGCCTCGAAGGAAAGCCACAGATCCCTTGATCCATGGGAAGGGAAGCGTGACACTGCTGCTACAGCTGGGAGGAAAGCACACGTGCATGCCCCCACTCGAGAGGAGGACTGACTCCCCTGGGGAGACTCCAGAAGTACCCCAAGATCCATGTCAGCAATGGAGAGGAATCCTCAGTTTCGGGCACCGACTCCAAACAAGGTCTTAGGTTCGGCATCGACGGGAGAGGAATCCCGAGAGGCCCCCGAGCAACTCGCATGGGGACTGGGCTTTCCTGAGGCCACCAGAGCGGGTCCCTGATGTCCCCGTCGTAAGTCGAGAGCACCTGCCGCAATTCGAGAAAATCCAGGAGGTTCTCCCCTCCAGGCGAGATGAGGCCCATTTGCCCTGAGGCCTCTCGAGGCTAATGACACCTAACTTCTGGAACTTCCAAAGGGTCCTTCACACCCTTGCTGCAACTCAAAAAGTTAACCGACATACCCGTCTATACTCGAGAGGAAGCACGAGAGTCCCGCCCACATCCAGAGGAGCCCCATTTTTGCCTCCTAGCTCGAGAGGAGGGATCCTTTCCATGCGTGTTGGGGAAAGAATTCGCTGCGTTCCCGTCGCTTCTCAAGAGGAGGCGCTCTCCACAGGAAAGGCGAGAGGAACTCCAGGGTCGTGCCACCATTCCCAGAGTCCCCCAGATGTCTCAGTCCATTCCAGGGAAACCTGTTTTCCCTGCACTGCCTCGACTTTCAAGCCGAGGATCGACTCACAGCAGGTTGGCACGTGGGACAGCCCTGTGGGAAAGCCTCGTGGGAAAGCCTGAGGGAAAGCCATGAGGGAAAGCCACAGATACCTTGATCCACGCGAAGGGAAGCGCGAATCTGCTGCTACAGCTGGGGAGGATAGCACACGTGCATGCCCCCACTCGAGAAGAGGACTGACTCCCCTGGGGAGACTCCAGAAGTACCCCAAGATCCATGTCAGCACTGGACAGGAATCCTCAGGTTCCGGCACCGACTCCACACAAGATCTTAGGCCCCAGCATCGACGGGAGAGGAATCCCCAGATGCCGCCGAGCAACTCGCATGGGGACTGGCCTTTCCTGATGCCACCAGAGCAGGTCCCTGAAGTCCCCATCGTAAGTCGAGAGCACCTGCCGCAACTCGAGAAAATCCAGGAGGTTCTCCCCTCCAGGCGAGATGAGGCCCATTTCCGCTGAGGCGTCTTGAGGCTAATCAAATCTAACATCTGGAACTTCCAAAGGGTCCTTCTCGCCCTTACTGCAACTCAAGAATTTCCCCGACATAGCCGTCTCCACTGGAGAGGAAGCACGAAAGTCCCGCCCACATCCAGAGGAGCCCAGATTCCGCCTCCTAGGTCGAGAGGAGGGATAATTCTCCCTGCGTGGTCGGGAAAGATTTCCCGGTGTTCCCAGTCGCATCTCAGGAGGAGGCGCTCTCCACAGGAAAGGCGAGAGGAACTCCAGGGTCGTGCCACCATTCCCAGAGTCCCCCAGATGTCTCAGTCCATTCCAGGGAAACCTGTTTTCCCTGCACTGCCTCGACTTTCAAGCCGAGGATCGACTCACACCACGGTGGCACGTGGGACAGCCCTGTGGGAAAACTTCGTGGGAAAACCTCCTGTGAAAGCTTCAAGGGAAAGCCACAGATCCCTTGATCCACGCGAAGGGAAGCGTGACACTGCTGCTACATCTCGGGAGGAAAGCGCACGTGCATGCCCCCACTCGAGACAAGGTCTGACTCCCCTGGGGAGACTCCAGAAGTACCCCAAGATCCATGTGAGCACTGGAGAGGAATCCTCAGGTTCCGGCACCGACTCCACACAAGGTCTTAGGCCCCGGCATCGACGGGAGAGGAATCCCGAGAGGCCCCCGAGCAACTCGCATGGGGACTGGCCTTTCCTGAGGCCACCAGAGCGGGTCCCTGAGGACCCCGACGTAAGTCGAGAGCACCTGTCGCAACTCGAGGAAGTACAGGAGGTTCTCCCCTCCAGGCGAGATGAGGCCCATTTCCGCTGAGGCGTCTTGAGGCTAATTACATCAAAGATCTGGAACTTCCAAAAGGTCCCTCACAGCCTTGCTGCAATTCAAGAAGTTCCCCGACATTCCCGTCTTCATTCGAGAGGAAGCACGAGAGTCCCGCCCACAACCAGAGGAGCCCCATTTCCGGCTCCTAGCTCGAGAGGAGGAATCCTTTCCCTGCGTGGGGGGGAAAGAAATCCCGGCGTTCCCGTCGCTACTCAAGAGGAGGCGCTCTCTACAGGAAAGGCGAGAGGAACTCCAGGGTCGTGCCACCATTCCCAGAGTCCCCCAGATGTCTCAGTCCATTCCAGGGAAACCTGTTTTCCCTGCACTGCCTCGACAATCAAGCCGAGGATCAACTAACACCACGGTGGCACGTGGGACAGCCCTGTGGGAAAGCCTCGTGGGAAAGCCTCCTGGGAAAGCCTCGAGGGAAAGCCACAGATCCCTTGATCCACGGGAAGGGCAGCGCTACACTGCAGCTACTGCTCGGGAGGAGAGCGCACGTGCATGCCCCCACTCGAGACGAGGACTGACTCTCCTGGGGAGACTCCAAACGTACCCCAACATCCATGTCAGCACTCGAGAGGAATCCTCAGGTTCCTGCACCGTGTCCAAACAAGATCTTAGGCCCCGGCATCGACGGGAGAGGAATCCTGAGCGGCCCCCGAGCAACTCGCATGGGGACTGGCCTTTCCTGAGGCTACAAGAGCGGGTCCCTGAGGTCCCCATCGTAAGTCGAGAGCACCTGCCGCAACTCGAGAAAATCCAGGAGGTTCTGCCCTCCAGGCGAGATGAGGCCCATTTCGGCTGAGGCGTCTCGAGGCTAATCACACCTAACCTCTGGAACTTCCAAAGGGTCCTTCACACCCTTGCTGCAACTCAAGAAGTTCCCCGACATACCCGTCTCCACTCGAGAGGAAGCACGAGAGTCCCGCCCACATCCAGAGGAGCATCGTTTCCGCCTCCTAGCTCGAGAGGAGGGATCCTTTCCCTGCGTGGTCGGGAAAGAATTCCCGGCGTTTCCGTCGCATCTCAAGAGGAGGCACTCTCCACAGGAATGGCAAGAGGAACTCCAGGGTCCTGCCACCATTCCCAGAGTCCCCCAGATATCTCAGTCCATCCCAGGGAAAACTGTTTTCCCTGTACTGCCTCGACTTTCAAGCCGAGGATCGACTCACACCACGGTGGCACGTGGGACAGCCCTGTGGGAAAGCCTCGTGGGAAAGCCTCGTGGGAAAGCCTCGTGGGAATGCCTCGAAGGAAAGCCACAGATCCCTTGATCCATGGGAAGGGAAGCGTGACACTGCTGCTACAGCTGGGAGGAAAGCACACGTGCATGCCCCCACTCGAGAGGAGGACTGACTCCCCTGGGGAGACTCCAGAAGTACCCCAAGATCCATGTCAGCAATGGAGAGGAATCCTCAGTTTCGGGCACCGACTCCAAACAAGGTCTTAGGTTCGGCATCGACGGGAGAGGAATCCCGAGAGGCCCCCGAGCAACTCGCATGGGGACTGGGCTTTCCTGAGGCCACCAGAGCGGGTCCCTGATGTCCCCGTCGTAAGTCGAGAGCACCTGCCGCAATTCGAGAAAATCCAGGAGGTTCTCCCCTCCAGGCGAGATGAGGCCCATTTGCCCTGAGGCCTCTCGAGGCTAATGACACCTAACATCTGGAACTTCCAAAGGGTCCTTCACACCCTTGCTGCAACTCAAAAAGTTAACCGACATACCCGTCTATACTCGAGAGGAAGCACGAGAGTCCCGCCCACATCCAGAGGAGCCCCATTTTTGCCTCCTAGCTCGAGAGGAGGGATCCTTTCCATGCGTGTTGGGGAAAGAATTCGCTGCGTTCCCGTCGCTTCTCAAGAGGAGGCGCTCTCCACAGGAAAGGCGAGAGGAACTCCAGGGTCGTGCCACCATTCCCAGAGTCCCCCAGATGTCTCAGTCCATTCCAGGGAAACCTGTTTTCCCTGCACTGCCTCGACTTTCAAGCCGAGGATCGACTCACAGCAGGTTGGCACGTGGGACAGCCCTGTGGGAAAGCCTCGTGGGAAAGCCTGGAGGGAAAGCCATGAGGGAAAGCCACAGATACCTTGATCCACGCGAAGGGAAGCGCGAATCTGCTGCTACAGCTGGGGAGGATAGCACACGTGCATGCCCCCACTCGAGAAGAGGACTGACTCCCCTGGGGAGACTCCAGAAGTACCCCAAGATCCATGTCAGCACTGGACAGGAATCCTCAGGTTCCGGCACCGACTCCACACAAGATCTTAGGCCCCAGCATCGACGGGAGAGGAATCCCCAGATGCCGCCGAGCAACTCGCATGGGGACTGGCCTTTCCTGATGCCACCAGAGCAGGTCCCTGAAGTCCCCATCGTAAGTCGAGAGCACCTGCCGCAACTCGAGAAAATCCAGGAGGTTCTCCCCTCCAGGCGAGATGAGGCCCATTTCCGCTGAGGCGTCTTGAGGCTAATCAAATCTAACATCTGGAACTTCCAAAGGGTCCTTCTCGCCCTTACTGCAACTCAAGAATTTCCCCGACATAGCCGTCTCCACTGGAGAGGAAGCACGAAAGTCCCGCCCACATCCAGAGGAGCCCAGATTCCGCCTCCTAGGTCGAGAGGAGGGATAATTCTCCCTGCGTGGTCGGGAAAGAATTCCCGGTGTTCCCGTCGCATCTCAGGAGGAGGCGCTCTCCACAGGAAAGGCGAGAGGAACTCCAGGGTCGTGCCACCATTCCCAGAGTCCCCCAGATGTCTCAGTCCATTCCAGGGAAACCTGTTTTCCCTGCACTGCCTCGACTTTCAAGCCGAGGATCGACTCACACCACGGTGGCACGTGGGACAGCCCTGTGGGAAAACTTCGTGGGAAAACCTCCTGTGAAAGCTTCAAGGGAAAGCCACAGATCCCTTGATCCACGCGAAGGGAAGCGTGACACTGCTGCTACATCTCGGGAGGAAAGCGCACGTGCATGCCCCCACTCGAGACAAGGTCTGACTCCCCTGGGGAGACTCCAGAAGTACCCCAAGATCCATGTGAGCACTGGAGAGGAATCCTCAGGTTCCGGCACCGACTCCACACAAGGTCTTAGGCCCCGGCATCGACGGGAGAGGAATCCCGAGAGGCCCCCGAGCAACTCGCATGGGGACTGGCCTTTCCTGAGGCCACCAGAGCGGGTCCCTGAGGACCCCGACGTAAGTCGAGAGCACCTGTCGCAACTCGAGGAAGTACAGGAGGTTCTCCCCTCCAGGCGAGATGAGGCCCATTTCCGCTGAGGCGTCTTGAGGCTAATTACATCAAAGATCTGGAACTTCCAAAAGGTCCCTCACAGCCTTGCTGCAATTCAAGAAGTTCCCCGACATTCCCGTCTTCATTCGAGAGGAAGCACGAGAGTCCCGCCCACAACCAGAGGAGCCCCATTTCCGGCTCCTAGCTCGAGAGGAGGAATCCTTTCCCTGCGTGGGGGGAAAGAAATCCCGGCGTTCCCGTCGCTACTCAAGAGGAGGCGCTCTCTACAGGAAAGGCGAGAGGAACTCCAGGGTCGTGCCACCATTCCCAGAGTCCCCCAGATGTCTCAGTCCATTCCAGGGAAACCTGTTTTCCCTGCACTGCCTCGACAATCAAGCCGAGGATCAACTAACACCACGGTGGCACGTGGGACAGCCCTGTGGGAAAGCCTCGTGGGAAAGCCTCCTGGGAAAGCCTCGAGGGAAAGCCACAGATCCCTTGATCCACGGGAAGGGCAGCGCTACACTGCAGCTACTGCTCGGGAGGAGAGCGCACGTGCATGCCCCCACTCGAGACGAGGACTGACTCTCCTGGGGAGACTCCAAACGTACCCCAACATCCATGTCAGCACTCGAGAGGAATCCTCAGGTTCCTGCACCGTGTCCAAACAAGATCTTAGGCCCCGGCATCGACGGGAGAGGAATCCTGAGCGGCCCCCGAGCAACTCGCATGGGGACTGGCCTTTCCTGAGGCTACAAGAGCGGGTCCCTGAGGTCCCCATCGTAAGTCGAGAGCACCTGCCGCAACTCGAGAAAATCCAGGAGGTTCTGCCCTCCAGGCGAGATGAGGCCCATTTCGGCTGAGGCGTCTCGAGGCTAATCACACCTAACCTCTGGAACTTCCAAAGGGTCCTTCACACCCTTGCTGCAACTCAAGAAGTTCCCCGACATACCCGTCTCCACTCGAGAGGAAGCACGAGAGTCCCGCCCACATCCAGAGGAGCATCGTTTCCGCCTCCTAGCTCGAGAGGAGGGATCCTTTCCCTGCGTGGTCGGGAAAGAATTCCCGGCGTTTCCGTCGCATCTCAAGAGGAGGCACTCTCCACAGGAATGGCAAGAGGAACTCCAGGGTCCTGCCACCATTCCCAGAGTCCCCCAGATATCTCAGTCCATCCCAGGGAAAACTGTTTTCCCTGTACTGCCTCGACTTTCAAGCCGAGGATCGACTCACACCACGGTGGCACGTGGGACAGCCCTGTGGGAAAGCCTCGTGGGAAAGCCTCGTGGGAAAGCCTCGTGGGAATGCCTCGAAGGAAAGCCACAGATCCCTTGATCCATGGGAAGGGAAGCGTGACACTGCTGCTACAGCTGGGAGGAAAGCACACGTGCATGCCCCCACTCGAGAGGAGGACTGACTCCCCTGGGGAGACTCCAGAAGTACCCCAAGATCCATGTCAGCAATGGAGAGGAATCCTCAGTTTCGGGCACCGACTCCAAACAAGGTCTTAGGTCCGGCATCGACGGGAGAGGAATCCCGAGAGGCCCCCGAGCAACTCGCATGGGGACTGGGCTTTCCTGAGGCCACCAGAGCGGGTCCCTGATGTCCCCGTCGTAAGTCGAGAGCACCTGCCGCAATTCGAGAAAATCCAGGAGGTTCTCCCCTCCAGGCGAGATGAGGCCCATTTGCCGCTGAGGCCTCTCGAGGCTAATGACACCTAACATCTGGAACTTCCAAAGGGTCCTTCACACCCTTGCTGCAACTCAAGAAAGTTAACCC
This sequence comes from Capra hircus, assembly GCF_001704415.2. Lineage (NCBI taxonomy): Eukaryota > Metazoa > Chordata > Mammalia > Artiodactyla > Bovidae > Capra > Capra hircus. The sequence continues at coordinate 4,957 of NW_017213348.1, read as the reverse complement.
GACATACCCGTCTATACTCGAGAGGAAGCACGAGAGTCCCGCCCACATCCAGAGGAGCCCCATTTTGCCTCCTAGCTCGAGAGGAGGGATCCTTTCCCATGCGTGTTGGGGAAAGAATTCGCTGCGTTCCCGTCGCTTCTCAAGAGGAGGCGCTCTCCACAGGAAAGGCGAGAGGAACTCCAGGGTCGTGCCACCATTCCCAGAGTCCCCCAGATGTCTCAGTCCATTCCAGGGAAACCTGTTTTCCCTGCACTGCCTCGACTTTCAAGCCGAGGATCGACTCACAGCCAGGTGGCACGTGGGACAGCCCTGTGGGAAAGCCTCGTGGGAAAGCCTGAGGAAAGCCATGAGGGAAAGCCACAGATACCTTGATCCACGCGAAGGGAAGCGCGAATCTGCTGCTACAGCTGGGGAGGATAGCACACGTGCATGCCCCCACTCGAGACAGAGGACTGACTCCCCTGGGGAGACTCCAGAAGTACCCCAAGATCCATGTCAGCACTGGAGCAGGAATCCTCAGGTTCCGGCACCGACTCCACACAAGATCTTAGGCCCCAGCATCGACGGGAGAGGAATCCCCAGAGCCGCCGAGCAACTCGCATGGGGACTGGCCTTTCCTGATGCCACCAGAGCAGGTCCCTGAAGTCCCCATCGTAAGTCGAGAGCACCTGCCGCAACTCGAGAAAATCCAGGAGGTTCTCCCCTCCAGGCGAGATGAGGCCCATTTCCGCTGAGGCGTCTTGAGGCTAATCAAATCTAACATCTGGAACTTCCAAAGGGTCCTTCTCGCCCTTACTGCAACTCAAGAATTTCCCCGACATAGCCGTCTCCACTGGAGAGGAAGCACGAAGAGTCCCGCCCACATCCAGAGGAGCCCAGATTCCGCCTCCTAGGTCGAGAGGAGGGATAATTCTCCCTGCGTGGTCGGGAAAGAATTCCCGGTGTTCCCGTCGCATCTCAGGAGGAGGCGCTCTCCACAGGAAAGGCGAGAGGAACTCCAGGGTCGTGCCACCATTCCCAGAGTCCCCCAGATGTCTCAGTCCATTCCAGGGAAACCTGTTTTCCCTGCACTGCCTCGACTTTCAAGCCGAGGATCGACTCACACCACGGTGGCACGTGGGACAGCCCTGTGGGAAAGCCTCGTGGGAAACCTCCTGTGGAAAGCCTCGAAGGGAAAGCCACAGATCCCTTGATCCACGCGAAGGGAAGCGTGACACTGCTGCTACAGCTCGGGAGGAAAGCGCACGTGCATGCCCCCACTCGAGACGAGGACTGACTCCCCTGGGGAGACTCCAGAAGTACCCCAAGATCCATGTCAGCACTGGAGAGGAATCCTCAGGTTCCGGCACCGACTCCACACAAGGTCTTAGGCCCCGGCATCGACGGGAGAGGAATCCCGAGAGGCCCCCGAGCAACTCGCATGGGGACTGGCCTTTCCTGAGGCCACCAGAGCGGGTCCCTGAGGACCCCGTCGATAAGTCGAGAGCACCTGTCGCAACTCGAGAAATACCAGGAGGTTCTCCCCTCCAGGCGAGATGAGGCCCATTTCCGCTGAGGCGTCTTGAGGCTAATCACATCAAACATCTGGAACTTCCAAAGGGTCCTTCACAGCCCTTGCTGCAACTCAAGAAGTTCCCCGACATTCCCGTCTTCACTCGAGAGGAAGCACGAGAGTCCCGCCCACATCCAGAGGAGCCCCAGTTTCCGCTCCTAGCTCGAGAGGAGGAATCCTTTCCCTGCGTGGTGGGAAAGAAATCCCGGCGTTCCCGTCGCATCTCAAGAGGAGGCGCTCTCCACAGGAAAGGCGAGAGGAACTCCAGGGTCGTGCCACCATTCCCAGAGTCCCCCAGATGTCTCAGTCCATTCCAGGGAAACCTGTTTTCCCTGCACTGCCTCGACTTTCAAGCCGAGGATCGACTCACACCACGGTGGCACGTGGGACAGCCCTGTGGGAAAGCCTCGTGGGAAAGCCTCCTGGGAAAGCCTCGAGGGAAAGCCACAGATCCCTTGATCCACGCGAAGGGAAGCGCTGACACTGCTGCTACAGCTCGGGAGGAGAGCGCACGTGCATGCCCCCACTCGAGACGAGGACTGACTCCCTGGGGAGACTCCAGAAGTACCCCAAGATCCATGTCAGCACTGGAGAGGAATCCTCAGGTTCCGGCACCGTGACTCCACACAAGATCTTAGGCCCCGGCATCGACGGGAGAGGAATCCCGAGAGGCCCCCGAGCAACTCGCATGGGGACTGGCCTTTCCTGAGGCTACCAGAGCGGGTCCCTGAGGTCCCCGTCGTAAGTCGAGAGCACCTGCCGCAACTCGAGAAAATCCAGGAGGTTCTCCCCTCCAGGCGAGATGAGGCCCATTTCCGCTGAGGCGTCTCGAGGCTAATCACACCTAACCTCTGGAACTTCCAAAGGGTCCTTCACACCCTTGCTGCAACTCAAGAAGTTCCCCGACATACCGTCTCCACTCGAGAGGAAGCACGAGAGTCCCGCCCACATCCAGAGGAGCATCCGTTTCCGCCTCCTAGCTCGAGAGGAGGGATCCTTTCCCTGCGTGGTCGGGAAAGAATTCCCGGCGTTTCCCGTCGCATCTCAAGAGGAGGCACTCTCCACAGGAAATGGCGAGAGGAACTCCAGGGTCGTGCCACCATTCCCAGAGTCCCCCAGATGTCTCAGTCCATTCCAGGGAAAACTGTTTTCCCTGCACTGCCTCGACTTTCAAGCCGAGGATCGACTCACACCACGGTGGCACGTGGGACAGCCCTGTGGGAAAGCCTCGTGGGAAAGCCTCGTGGGAAAGCCTCGGATGCTCGAAGGAAAGCCACAGATCCCTTGATCCACTGGCGAAGGGAAGCGTGACACTGCTGCTACAGCTCGGGAGGAAAGCGCACGTGCATGCCCCCACTCGAGAGGAGGACTGACTCCCCTGGGGAGACTCCAGAAGTACCCCAAGATCCATGTCAGCAATGGAGAGGAATCCTCAGGTTTCCGGGCACCGACTCCACAACAAGGTCTTAGGCCCGGCATCGACGGGAGAGGAATCCCGAGAGGCCCCGAGCAACTCGCATGGGGACTGGGCTTTCCTGAGGCCACCAGAGCGGGTCCCTGAGGTCCCCGTCGTAAGTCGAGAGCACCTGCCGCAACTCGAGAAAATCCAGGAGGTTCTCCCCTCCAGGCGAGATGAGGCCCATTTGCCCTGAGGCCTCTCGAGGCTAATGACACCTAACTCTGGAACTTCCAAAGGGTCCTTCACACCCTTGCTGCAACTCAAGAAGTTAACCCGACATACCCGTCTCATACTCGAGAGGAAGCACGAGAGTCCCGCCCACATCCAGAGGAGCCCCATTTCTGCCTCCTAGCTCGAGAGGAGGGATCCTTTCCATGCGTGGTTGGGGAAAGAATTCGCCTGGCGTTCCCGTCGCTTCTCAAGAGGAGGCGCTCTCCACAGGAAAGGCGAGAGGAACTCCAGGGTCGTGCCACCATTCCCAGAGTCCCCCAGATGTCTCAGTCCATTCCAGGGAAACCTGTTTTCCCTGCACTGCCTCGACTTTCAAGCCGAGGATCGACTCACAGCCACGGTTGGCACGTGGGACAGCCCTGTGGGAAAGCCTCGTGGGGAAAGCCTCGTGGAGGGGAAAGCCATCGAGGGAAAGCCACAGATACCTTGATCCACGGCGAATGGAAGCGCGACATCTGCTGCTACAGCTGGGGAGGATAAGCACACGTGCATGCCCCCACTCGAGACGAGGACTGACTCCCCTGGGGAGACTCCAGAAGTACCCCAAGATCCATGTCAGCACTGGACAGGAATCCTCAGGTTCCGGCACCGACTCCACACAAGGATCTTAGGCCCCAGCATCGACGGGAGAGGAATCCCAGATGGCCGCCGAGCAACTCGCATGGGGACTGGCCTTTCCTGATGCCACCAGAGCAGGGTCCCTGAAGTCCCCAGTCGTAAGTCGAGAGCACCTGCCGCAACTCGAGAAAATCCAGGAGGTTCTCCCCTCCAGGCGAGATGAGGCCCATTTCCGCTGAGGCGTCTTCGAGGCTAATCACATCTAACCATCTGGAACTTCCAAAGGGTCCTTCTCGACCCTTGCTGCAACTCAAGAAGTTCCCCGACATAGCCGTCTCCACTCGAGAGGAAGCACGAGAGTCCCGCCCACATCCAGAGGAGCCCCGATTCCGCCTCCTAGCTCGAGAGGAGGGATCCTTTCCCTGCGTGGTCGGGAAAGAATTCCCGGTGTTCCTCGTCGCATCTCAAGAGGAGGCGTCTCCACAGGAAAGGCCGAGAGGAACTCCAGGGTCGTGCCACCATTCCCAGAGTCCCCCAGATGTCTCAGTCCATTCCAGGGAAACCTGTTTTCCCTGCACTGCCTCGACTTTCAAGCCGAGGATCCGACTCACACCCACGGTGCACGTGGGACAGCCCTGTGGGAAAGCCTCGTGGGAAAGCCTCGTGGGAAAACCACAGATCCCTTGATCCACGCGAAGGGAAGCGCGACATTTCTGTTACAGCTCAGGAGGAAAGCGCACGTACATGCCCCCACTCGAGACGAGGACTGACTCCCTGGGAGACTCCAGAAGTACCCCAAGATTCCATGTCAGCACTGAAGAGGAATGCCTCATGTTCCGGCACCGACTCACACAGATACTTAGGCCGCATCGACAGGCGAGAGGAATCCCGACTGATGGCCCCGAGCAACATCCATGGGGACTGGCTTTCTGAGGCCACCATGAGCGCGTCCGCTGAGGACCCCCCGACATACATCGGAGAGCACTCTGTCGCAACCTCGAGGAAGTACACGGAGGAGTTTCGCCCTCACAGGCGGAGATGAGGCGCGCATTTCCGACTGGGCATGTGCGCTCTTGAGGCTAATCTCACACATCAAGATCTGGAATTCAAAAGGTCCTACAGCCTTGCTGACAATTCAACCGAAGTTCCGACATTCG
>NW_017213347.1:0-15711 GCF_001704415.2 Capra hircus | reverse complement strand
TAATTGGGATTTCATTTTATTTTTTTTTTTTTGGTTTACAAAGTCTTTCTTTCTTTTTTTTTTTTTTTTTATTTTATTAGACAAATAATAGTTGATCAATTGCAGAATTCTTATGCAAAGAATACTTAACCTTTCCTTTAAACAATGGAAAATAACAGTTATTGCTCTTTAAATATGACTATAAAAACTAGAATTGAATGAAAATATTTCATTTTTTAACATAAAAAAGAAAATATAGCCTGATTTTCCTTATAACTTTTTAACTTTCACTTTTAATATCTTTTTTTTTTATATTTTATTTTTAATTTATTTATTTTTTTTTTTATTTTTTTTTTTTTTTATTTATTTATTTTTTTTTTTAATTTTAAAATCTTTAATTCTTACATGCGTTCCCAAACATGAACCCCCCTCCCACCTCCCTCCCCACAACATCTCTCTGGGTCATCCCCATGCACCAGCCCCAAGCATGCTGCACCCTACGTCAGACATGGACTGGCGATTCAATTCTTACATGACAGTATACATGTTAGAATTCCCATTCTCCCAAATCATCCCACCCTCTCCCTCTCCCTCTGAGTCCAAAAGTCCGTTATACACATCTGTGTCTTTTTTCCTGTCTTGCATACAGGGTCGTCATTGCCATCTTCCTAAATTCCATATATATGTGTTAGTATACTGTATTGGTGTTTTTCTTTCTGGCTTACTTCACTCTGTATAATTGGCTCCAGTTTCATCCATCTCATCAGAACTGATTCAAATGAATTCTTTTTAACGGCTGAGTAATACTCCATTGTGTATATGTACCACAGCTTTCTTATCCATTCATCTGCTGATGGACATCTAGGTTGTTTCCATGTCCTGGCTATTATAAACAGTGCTGCGATGAACATTGGGGTACATGTGTCTCTTTCAATTCTGGTTTCCTCGGTGTGTATGCCAGCAGTGGGATTGCTGGGTCATAAGGTAGTTCTATTTGCAATTTTTTAAGGAATCTCCACACTGTTCTCCATAGTGGCTGTACTAGTTTGCATTCCCACCAACAGTGTAGGAGGGTTCCCTTTTCTCCACACCCTCTCCAGCATTTATTGCTTGCAGATTTTTGGATCGCAGCCATTCTGACTGGTGTGAAGTGGTACCTCATTGTGGTTTTGATTTGCATTTCTCTAATAATGAGTGATGTTGAGCATCTTTTCATGTGTTTGTTAGCCATCCGTATGTCTTCTTTGGAGAAATGTCTATTTAGTTCTTTGGCCCATTTTTTGATTGGGTCGTTTATTTTTCTGGAATTGAGCTGCAGAAGTTGCTTGTATATTTTTGAGATTAGTTGTTTGTCAGTTGTTTCATTTGCTATTATTTTCTCCCATTCAGAGGCTGTCTTTTCACCTTGCTTATATTCTCCTTTGTTGTACAGAAGCTTTTAATTTTAATTAGATCCCATTTGTTTTATTTTTGCTTTTATTTCCAGAATTCTGGGAGGTGGATCATAGAGGATCCTGCCTGTGATTTATGTCTGAGAGTGTTTTGCCTATGTTCTCCTCTAGGAGTTTTATAGTTTCTGATCTTACATTTAGATCTTTAATCCATTTTGAGTTTATTTTTGTGTGTGGTGTTAGAAAGTGATCTAGTTTCATTCTTTTACAAGTGGTTGACCAGTTTTCCCAGCACCACTTGTTAAAGAGATTGTCTTTACTCCATTGTATATTCTTGCCTCCTTTGTCAAAGATAAGGTGTCCATAGGTGTGTGGATTTATCTCTGGGCTTTCTATTTTGTTCCATTGATCTATATTGTCTGTCTTTGTGCCAGTACCATACTGTCTTGATGACTGTGGCTTTGTAGTAGAGCCTGAAGTCAGGCAAGTTGATTCCTCCAGTTCCATTCTTCTTTCTCAAGATTGCTTTGGCTATTCGAGGTTTTTTGTATTTCCATACAAATCTTGAAATTATTTGTTCTAGTTCTGTGAAAAATGTGGCTGGTAGCTTGACAGGGATTGCATTGGAATTTGTAAATTGCTTTGGGTAGTATACTCATTTTCACTATATTGATTTCTTCCGATCCATGAACATGGTATATTTCTCCATCTATTAGTGTCCTCTTTGATTTCTTTCATCAGTGTTTTATAGTTTTCTATATATAGGTCTTTAGTTTCTTTAGGTAGATATATTCCTAAGTATTTTATTCTTTTCGTTGCAATGGTGAATGGAATTGTTTCCTTAATTTCTTTTTCTACTTTCTCATTATTCGTGTATAGGAATGCAAGGGATTTCTGTGTGTTGATTTTATATCCTGCAACTTTACTATATTCATTGATTAGCTCTAGTAATTTTCTGGTGGAGTCTTTAGGGTTTTCCATGTAGAGGATCATGTCATCTGCCAAACAGTGAGAGTTTTACTTCTTCTTTTCCAATTTGGATTCCTTTTATTTCTTTTTTCTGCTCTGATTGCTGTGGCCAAAACTTCCAGAACTATGTTGAATAGTAGCGGTGAAAGTGGACACCCTTGTCTTGTTCCTGACTTTAGGGGAAATGCTTTCAATTTTTCACCATTGAGGATAATGTTTGCTGTGGGTTTGTCATATATAGCTTTTATTATGTTGAGGTATGTTCCTTCTATTCCTGCTTTCTGGAGAGTTTTTATCATAAATGGATGTTGAATTTTGTCAAAGGCCTTCTCTGCATCTATTGAGATAATCATATGGTTTTTATTTTTCAATGTGTTAATGTGGTGAATTACATTGATTGATTTGCGGATATTGAAGAATCCTTGCATCCCTGGGATAAAGCCCACTTGGTCATGGTGTATGATCTTTTTAATGTGTTGTTGGATTCTGATTGCTAGAATTTTGTTGAGGATTTTTGCATCTATGTTCATCAGTGATATTGGCCTGTAGTTTTCCTTTTTTGTGACATCTTTGTCAGGTTTTTGGTATTAGGGTGATGGTGGCCTCATAGAATGAGTTTGGAAGTTTACCTTCCTCTGCAATTTTCTGGAAGAGTTTGAGGAGGATAGGTGTTAGCTCTTCTAGAAATTTTTGGTAGAATTCAGCTGTGAAGCCGTCTGGACCTGGGCTTTTGTTTGCTGGAAGATTTCTGATTACCGTTTCAATTTCCGTGCTTGTGATGGGTCTGTTAAGATTTTCTATTTCTTCCTGGTTCAGTTTTGGAAAATTGTACTTTTCTAAGACTTTGTCCATTTCTTCCACGTTGTCCATTTTATTGGCATACAACTGCTGATAGTAGTCTCTTATGATCCTTTGTATTTCTGTGTTGTCTGTTGTGATCTCTCCATTTTCATTTCTAATTTTATTGATTTGATTTTTCTCTCTTTGCTTCTTGATGAGTCTGGCTAATGGTTTGTCAATTTTATTTATCCTTTCAAAGAACCAGCTTTTGGCTTTGTTGATTTTTGCTATGGTCTCTTTTGTTTCTTTTGCATTTATTTCTGCCCTAATTTTTAAGATTTCTTTCCTTCTACTAACTCTGGGGTTCTCCAACTCTTCCTTTTCTAGTTGCTTTAGTTGCAGAGTTAGGTTATTTATTTGATTTTTTTCTTGTTTCTTGAGGTATGCCTGTATTGCTATGAACTTTCCTCTTAGCACTGCTTTTATAGTGTCCCACAGGTTTGGGGTTGTTGTGTTTTCATTTTCATTAGTTTCTATGCATATTTTGATTTCTTTTTTGATTTCTTCTGTGATTTGTTGGTTATTCAGAAGTGTGTTGTTCAACCTCCATATGTTGGAATTTTTAATAGTTTTTCTCCTGTAATTGAGATCTAATCTTAATGCATTATGGTCAGAAAAGATGCTTGGAATGATTTCGATTTTTTTGAATTTATCAAGTTTAGATTTATGGCCCAGGATGTGATCTATCCTGGAGAAGGTTCCGTGAGCACTTGAAAAAAAAGTGAAATTCATTGTTTTGGGGTGAAATGTCCTATAGATATCAATTAGGTCTAACTGATCTAATGTATCATTTAAAGTTTGCATTTCTTTGTTAATTTTCTGTTTAGTTGATCTGTCCATAGGTGTGAGTGGGGTATTAAAGTCTCCCACTATTATTGTGTTATTGTTGATTTCCCCTTTCATACTTGTTAGCATTTGTCTTACATATTGCGGGGCTCCTATATTGGGGGCATATATATTTATAATTGTTATATCTTCTTCTTGGATTGTTCCTTTGATCATTATGTAGTGGCCTTCTTTGTCTCTTTTCACAGCCTTTGTTTTAAAGTCTATTTTATCGGATATGAGTATTGCCACTCCTGCTTTCTTTTGGTCTCTATTTGCGTGGTATATCTTTTTCCAGCCCTTCACTTTCAGTCTGTATGTGTCCCTTGTTTTGAGGTGGGTCTCTTGTAAGCAGCATATAGAGGGGTCTTGTTTTTGTATCCATTCGGCCAGTCTTTGTCTTTTGGTTGGGGCGTTCAACCCATTTACGTTTAAGGTAATTATTGATAAGTGTGATCCCGTTACCATTTACTTTATTGTTTTGGGTTCGAGTTTATACACCCTTTTCGTGTTTCCTGTCTAGAGAATATCCTTTAGAATTTGTTGGAGAGCTGGTTTGGTGGTGCTGAATTCTCTCAGCTTTTGCTTGTCTGTAAAGCTTTTGATTTCTCCTTCGTATTTGAATGAGATCCTTGCTGGGTACAGTATTCTGGGCTGTAGGTTATTGTCTTTCATCACTTTAAGTATGTCTTGCCATTCCCTCCTGGCCTGAAGAGTTTCTATTGAAAGATCAGCTGTTATCCTAATGGGAATCCCCTTGTGTGTTATTTGTTGTTTTTCCCTTGCTGCTTTTAATATTTGTTCTTTGTGTTTGATCTTTGTTAATTTGATTAATATGTGTCTTGGGGTGTTTCGCCTTGGGTTTATCCTATTTGGAACTCTCTGTGTTTCTTGGACTTGGGTGATTATTTCCTTCCCCATTTTAGGGAAGTTTTCAACTATTATCTCCTCAAGGATTTTCTCATGATCTTTCTTTCTGTCTTCTTCTTCTGGGACTCCTATAATTCGAATGTTGGAGCGTTTCATATTGTCCTGGAGGTCTCTGAGATTGTCCTCATTTCTTTTAATTCGTTGTTCTTGTTTCCTCTCTGATTCATTTATTTCTACCATTCTATCTTCTATTTCACTAATCCTATCTTCTGCCTCCATTATTCTACTAATTGTTGCCTCCAGAGTGTTTCTGATCTCATTTATTGCATTATTCATTATATTTTGACTCTTTTTTATTTCTTCTAGGTCCTTGTTAAACCTTTCTTGCATCTTCTCAATCCTTGTCTCTAGCCTATTTATCTGTGATTCCATTTTGATTTCAAGATTTTGGATCATTTTCACTATCAATATTCGGAATTCCTTCTCCGGTAGATTCCCTACTTCTTCCACTTTTGTTTGGTTTGGTGGGCAACTCTCCTGTTCCTTTACCTGCTGTGTATTCCTCTGTCTCTTCATCTTGGTTATATTGCTGCGTTTGGGGTGGCCTTTTTATATTCTGGGAATTTGTGGAGTTCTCTTTATTATGGAGCTTCCTCACTTTGGGTGGGGTTCTATCAGTGGCTTGTCAAGGTTTCCTGGTTAGGGAGGCTTGTGTTGGAGTTTTGGTGGGTGGAGCTTGGTTTCTTCTCTCTGGAGTGCAATGGAGTGACCTGTAATGGGTTACAAGACATCAAAGGTTTGGGGATAATTTTGAGCTGCCTGTATATTGAAGCTCAGGGGAGTGTTCCTGTGTTGCTGGAGAATTTGCGTGGTATGTCTTGTTTTGGAATTTGTTGGCCCTTGGGTGGAACTTGGTTTCGGTGTAGGTATGAAGGCATTAGATGGGCTCCTATTGCTTAATGTTCCCTGAATTCAAGAGTTCTCTAATGTTTTCAGGCTTTGGATTTAAGCCTCCTGCTTCTGGTTTTCAGTTTTATTTTTACAGTAGCCTCTAGACTTCTCCATCTATACAGCACCGATGATAAAACATCTAGGTTAAAGATGAAAAGTTTCTCCACATTGAGGGACACTCAGAGAGGTTCACTGAGTTACCAGGAGAAGAGAAGATGGAGGGGGTAGTTAGAGGTAACTGGAATGAGATGCAGTGAGATCAAAAGAGAAGAGAGCAAGCTAGCCAGTAGTCACTTCCTTATGTGCGCTCTATAGTCTGGACCGCTCAGAGGTATTTACAGAGTTATACGGGGAAGAGGAGAGGGAGGAAGTAGACAGAGGTGACCAGGAGGATCAGAGAGAGGAATGAGTAGGAGAGAGACAAATCCTGCCAGTAACCTGTTCCTTAGGTGTTCTCCACCATCTGGAACACACAGAGATTCACAGAGTTGGATAGAGGAGAGATGGGGGAGAAAAGAGACAGAGGCCACCTGGTGGAGAAAAAGGAGAGTCCAGAGGAGGAGAGAGTGGTCAAGCCAGTAATCTCGCTCTCAGGTAAACTGGGATAGTGAAGTTTGGGTTTTTTAAATGTACAAAATTGACCACAAAAACCTAAGAGCAAAGATTAAAAATCTAGAGTAGAGGTTGGATTTTCAAAGATACAATATTAGAGAGAATCAGAAGGAAAAAGGAAGAAAGAAAGAAAAAAAAAAGAAAGAAAAAGAATTATTAAGAAACAAACAAACAAACAAACAATCCAAAAAAAAAAAAAAAAAAAGCCATCAATAACCATCCAAAGACTGTATATGGTGTTTGCCTTAAAAAAAAAAAAAAAAAGTCTTTTTAAAAAACAAACAAAAAAAAATATAGTAATAATAGGTTATAGAAATAAAAATTAGAGGAGAAATAGAAGACTTAACAATTAAAAAAAGTTAGAAAAAAAAAGCAAAAAAAAAAAAAAGGAATTATTTTAAAAATATTAAAAATATCTGGCCCTTTCTGGTGTAATGGGCCGTGTGGGATCACTTCCAAGGTGGTTCCCTCTGTTTAACTTCTTCTGTTTGCTGGCTTTTTAGGCTCACTAGTTCAGTTGCGCTGTGGGGAGGGGGGCTGCTGCTAACAAATAGCACTGTTGTGTGCACGCAGTATCTCTGCCCGGCTTGACCTGTCCTTTCTCGCGGCGCACAAACCGCTCCGGCTCTAGGATGCTTCAGCTGGGAACCGTCTGGGGCCGGCCCTAGGCTGCGTGCACTTCCCCGGTCCAAGCCGCTCAGGTTCGGCGCTCAGGCAGCCCTCAGAGGCACAGATTCGGCTGGAACTGCGCTTTGTGCCCTTCCCAGGTCCGAGTAGCTCAGGAGTTTGGCCGAGCGCGATCGCCGCGGCTTGTCACCTTTTCTGCCGCTGCTGCTCAGCTTTCTGGGCGGACCGCTGGCGCACCCCGTGCGGTAGATTGTGACTGTCCAGCACCCCCAGAAGTCTTAACAAAGGAGCCTGCTTGCAGTTAGGTAAGTAAAGCCTCTCCGAGTCTGCAATTGCCCCTTTCCAGTCCTTACGACTCTGGCTGCCTGTTCCCGGCGGGGGATGGTCTGCAGCCGACTTTTCCCGTTCCATCCTTTGTTCTGTGCTCGGTCCTGGAGGTGTCTTATGTTCGAGCTTTTCACATGGTAGCTATCCCACAGTCTGGTTTGCTAGCCCAAGTTAGATCGTTCTGGTTGTGCGTGGGGCGTTCCTGCCCAATTCTTACAAAGCTCTGCAGCCGGCGCCTCCCGCGCGTCCCTGCCCTGCCCCCACTTCCCAGTGGCAGATGCAGGCGTCTGTGCTGCTTTTCCACTGGGGGAGTTACTGTTGGGCTTGTAATCTGTTGGTTTTAATTATTTATCTATTTTTCCTTCCTGTTATGTTGCCCTCTGTGTTTCCAAGGCTCGCCACAGACTCGGCAGGGAGAGTGTTTCCTGGTGTTTGGAAACCTCTCTTCTTAAAATTCCCTTCCCGGGACGGGCTTCCCTTCCTGGGACGGAGCTCCCTCCCCACCTCCTTTGTCTCCTTTTTCGTCTTTTATATTTTTCCTACCTGTTTTTGAAGACAATGATCTGCTTTTCTGGTTGCCTGGTGTCCTCTGCCAGCCTACAGAAGTTGTTTTGTGAAGTTTGCTCGGCGTTGAAATGTTCTTTTGAGGAATTTGTGAGGGAGAAAGTGGTCTTCCCGTCCTATTCCTCCGCCATCTTTCCCTCTCCCCCTGGGATTTCATTTAAAACAGTTTAGGAGAGTGAGAGTTTAAAGAATTAAAGGAGGCACAAAATATGAGAATTTATTAGGTTGGTGCAAAAGTAACTGCAGTTTTTGCATTGTTTAAATTTGCCATTTGATACTGGAATACATTCTAAATAAATGTGGTTAAGTTGCAGATCATTTTAATGCATATTTTCACTCTTTTTTTTTTTTTTTTTGCTAATGACATTGCTTGCTGTTTATTTTATATTTAGAGTATGGAAATGATGTTAGGCAAAAAGCAAAGTTGAGTGATATTCTTTAAAATGAATCGTAAAGCATCAGAGATAACTTGCAACATCAACAGTGCATTTACCCCAGGAACATACAGTGCAGTGGTGGTTTAAGAAGTTTTGCAAAGGAGATGAGCACCTTGAAGATGAGGAGTGTAGTGGCTGGCCACTGGAAGTTGACAATGACCAATGAGAGCAGTCATCAAAGCTGATCCTCATAGCTACATGAGAAGCTGCTGAAGAATTCAGCAAGGACCATTCTATGATCATTTGGCATTTGAAGCAAACTGGAAAGGTGAAAAAGTTTGGTAAGTGGATGCCTCATGAGCTGACTGCAAATCAAAAAAATCAGCATTATGAAGTGTCATCTTCTCTTATTCTATGTAATAACAATGAACCATTTCTTAAGCGATGAAAAGTGGATTGTACATGATAACTAGCAACAACCAACTCAGTGGTTAGACTGAAAAGAAGCTCCAAAACACTTCCCAAAGCCAAATTTGCACCAAAAAAAAAAAAAAAAAAGTTCATGGTCACTGTTTGGTGGTCTCCTGCTGATCTGATCCACTACAGCTTTCTGAATCTAGCCAAAACCATTTCATCTAAGAAGTATGCTCAGCAAATTGATGAGATGCAATGAACACTGCAAGGCCTGAAGCCAGCACTGGTCAACAGAATGTGCCCAATTCTTCTCCATGACAATGCCAGATCACGCATTGCACAACTAACACTTCAAAAGTTGAATGAATGGGGCTACAAAATTTTGCCTCATCCATCATACTCACCTGACCTCTTACTAAGCAGTTACTACTTCTTCAAGCATCTTGACAACTTATTGAAGAAAAAACACTTCCACAACCAGGATGCAGAAAATGCTTTCCAAGTCTTTGCCAAATCCTGAATCACAAATTTTTATTCTATGAGAATAAGCAAACTTAATTTCTCAGCAAAAATGTTTGATTATATATTTTGATTATTAAAAATTCATTTGAGTCTAATTAAAATGATTTAGAATTCATGGTCCAAAACTAATTGTGCTTGCACCAACATAATAATTGTTGAAGATAGAACATTTTGGTATCTTTATTGTTGTTGTTTGGTTGCCAAGTTGTGTCTGACTCTCTGTGATGCCATGATCTGCAGCACACTGGGGCTCCCTGTCCCTCACTATTTCCCAGAGTTTGCCCAAGTTCATTGCTCATTGAATCAGTGATACCATCCAGCCATCTTATTCTCTGTTGCCCCTTCTCCTTCTGCCTTCAATCTTTCCCAGCATCAGTGTCTTTTCAAATGAGTCAGCTGTTCCCATCAGATGGCCAAAGTATTGGAGCTTCAGCTTCAGCATCACTCCTTCAATGAGTATACAGGACTGATTTCCTTCAGGACTGATTTGTTTGATCTCCCTGCTGTCCAAGGGACTTTCAAGAATCTTCTCCAACACCACAGTTCAAAAGCATCAATTCTTCAGTGCTCAGCTTTCTTTATAGTCCAACTCTCACATCCATACATGACTACTGAAAAATATGTAGCTTTGACTATACAGACCTTTATTGGCAATGTAATGTCTCTGCTTTCTAATACACTGTATAGATTTGCTATAGCATTCCTTCCAACAGCAAGTGTCTTTTAATTTCATGACTGCAGTTACCATCTGCAGTGATTTTGGAGTCTAAGAAAATAAAGTCTGTCACTGTTTCCATTGCTTCCCCATCTATTTGCCAGGGAGTGATGGGACAGGATGCCATGATCTTAGTTTTTTGAATGCTGAATTTTAAGCCAGCTTTTTCACTCTCCTCTTTACCTTCATCAAGAGATTCTTTAGTTCCTCTTCACTTTCTGCCATTACAGCTGTATCATCTGCATATCTGAGATCGTTGATGTGTCTTTTGGCAATCTGAATGCCAGCTTGTGATTCACCTAGCCCAACATTTCACATAATGTTCTCTGCATATAAGTTAAATAAGCAGGGTGATAATATACAGCCTTGACATACTTCTTTCCCAATTTGGAAACAGTCCATTGTTCCATGTCCAGTTCTGTTGCTTCTTAACCTGCATACAGGTTTCTCAAGAGGCAGGTCAGGTGGTCTGGTATTCTCATCTCTTGAATAATATTCCACAGTTTGTTGTGATCCACGCAGGTCAAAGGCTTTGGCACAGTCAATGAAGCAGAGGTAGATGTTTTTCTGGAACTCTCTTGCTTTTTTTGATGATCCAACAGATGTTGGCAATTTGATCTCTGGTTCCTCTGCCTTTCCTAAATCCAGTAAATGCTAAATTCTTGTCCACAGCAGTAGATATAATGGTCATCTGAATTAAATTTTCCCATTTCTGTACATTTTAGTTCACTGATTCTCAAGATGTTGACATTCACTCTTGCCATCTCCTGTTTGACCATGTCCAATTTACTTTGATTCATGGACCTAACATTCCAGGTTCCTATGCAATACTGTACTTTGCAGCATTTGATTTTACTTTCATCACACATTCACAACTGAGTGTTTTTTTTTCTGCTTTTGCCCAGCTCCTTCATTCTTTCTGAAGCTATTAGTAGTTGCCCTCCGCTCTTCTCTAGCAGCATATTGGACACCCTTCGAACTAGGGGTGGGGGGTGGAGGGGGTGGGTTGTCTTTCAGTGTTATATCTTTTTTGTCTTTTTTATACAGTTCATGGGAATCTCATGGAAAGACTACTGGAGTGGTTTACCGTTCTCTCTTCCAGTGGATCATATTTTGTCAGAACATTCCAAAATGACCTGTCTATCTTGGTTGGCCCTGCACAGCATAGCTCATAGCTTCATTGAGTTGCACAAGCCTCTTAACCAAGACAAGACAGTGATCTATAAAGTATTTGGGTATCCTAAATTAATTTATATATTTATCTATATTTAAATTTCTATAGCAAACTATTTAAACATTATAGATACAAATAAATGCATTTTGCATCATGTTAAGACATAATGAACAGGGCTAAAATTAAAAAGAAAGAATGAAGTCATATCATAAAAAATTAATATATTAACTTGACCTTGAAACATAAGAATTTCATCTGTTTGAAATGAATCATAATGGATAAAATGATGAACAGCTGTATTTCATATGAATAAAGACAATGTGGTAATAATATAGAAATGAAGAGAGGATCGGTATTACCTTATTCTTGTAAAACAGCTTTTCTATTCATTCATTCATTCAGTTTACTTAAAACATAAAATTTCACCTATTTCTCCCATTAATCCCACCACCTTCCTCTGGCAATCATCAATCTGCCTTCAGCGTCAATGGGCTTGGTTTTACATTTATTTATCTTTAGATTCCACATATAAAACATATCATACAGTATTTATCTTTCTCTACCTGACTTATTTTACTTAATATAATGCCCTCTAGGTTCATCCATGTTGTCGTAAAAATGTAAGATTTCATTCTTTTCTATGGCTGAATTATATTCCTTTATATCTATATATAGATATACTTTTTTATTAATCCACTCATGAATGGACAATTTTTTATATTCACATTGAATGTGGGGAATATGTACTTTTTTTGAGTTAGTGATTTTCTTTCCTGTGGATTAATAACCAGAAGTTCCACTTCTGGTTCATATTAGTTCTAGTTTTAATTTTGGAGGGAACCTCTGTACTGCTTTCCATAGAGGCTGCACCAGTTTACGTTCTCACTAACAGTGCACAAGTGTTTCCTTTTCTCCAAATACTTGCCAACACTTATTTCCGGTCTTTGATAATACCATTCTGACAGGTGTGAGTAACATCTCACTGTGGTATGATTTGCATTTCCCTCATAATCAGTGATGTTCAGTAACTTTTCACCGTTTCTATTGGTGATCTAAATGTTGTCTTTGGAAAAATGTCTATTCAGAGTTTCTGCCAGTTTTTAAATAAAATTACTTAGTTTGCTTTTGAATTATATGAGTTCTTTATATATTTTGGAGATTAGCCCCTTATCATATATATCATTGCAAATATTCTCTCCCAGTTAGTTGGCTGTCTTTTCATTTTTATTATGGTTTCCTTTGCTGTGCATAAGCTTTTGGGTTTAATGAGGTACTACTTATTTATATTTGCTTTTGTTGATTTTGCTTTTGGTCTCAGAATCAAGAAATCACAGTCAAGATCAATGTCAAAGAGTTTACTACCTGTATTTTCTTCTAGATGTTTCATAGTTTCAGGTCTTACGTCCAAGTTGTTAATCCATTTTGAGTTAATTTTTCTTTATGGTATAAGATTTCCTCATTATATTCTTGGCTCCTTTGTGATAAATTAATTGACCATATATGCATGGGCTTATTTCTGAGTTTTCTATTATATTCCATTGATTTATGTGTCTGTTTTATGTCAGTTATATATTGTTTTAATTAATATATCTTCATGATATAGTTTGAATTCAGAGAATATAATGCCTCCAGCATTATTCTTTCTCAAGGCTGCTTCAGCTATTCAGGGTCTTTTTCAGTTCTATACAGATTTTAAGTTTGTGTGTTTACTTCTGTGAAAAATGTCATTGGAATTTTTATAGGTTGCATTGAGTCTGTATATTGCTTTGGGTACCATGGACATTTAACAATATTTATTCTTCTAATTCATGAGGAATATCTTTTTCATTAATTTGTGCCTCTTTAGTTTATTTACTTAATATCCCATAGTTTTCAATATCAATCTACTGGTCTTTCAGCTCTTTGGTTAAACATATTTCTAGAAATTGTTGTTGTTTTTTGATGCAGTTATAAATGGGATTATTTCATTAACTTTTCTTTTCTGATAGTTCATTATTAGTGTATAGAAATGCAACTCACTTTTGCATATTAATTTTTGTTTCCTGTAACTTTACTGAGTTGATTATTAGTTTTAACAGTTTTGATGGAGTCTCTAGTGTTTTCCATACATAGCATCATGTCATCAGCAAAATAGTGACAGTTTTATTTCTTCCTTTCTAATTTGAAATCCTTTTTTTTCTTTCTTGCGACTCATTACTCTAGATAGGACTTTCAATACTACACTGAATAAGAGTGGTGATAGTGAGCGTTCCTATATTATTCCTAATCTTAAAAGGAAAGCTTTCAGTTTTCCATTGTTGAGTGTGATGTTAGCTGTTTGGCTTGTCTTAAATGCCTTTTATATTTTTGAGGTGCTTTCCTTTTAGACCCACTTTATTGAGAGTATTTACCTCAAATATTGATTGTCAAATGTTTTTTCTAACTTTATTAATATACATATGATTATTTTCCTGCTCTTGTTACATAATGGACACACTGATTGATTTTGCCCAACTTTGCTTCCTAGAGTAAATTCTACTTGATCATGGTGTTTTGCTCTTCTTAGCATATTGCGCTAAAAATTTCTTTTGCCGTATAACTTTCTGAAAGCATTTTTGGCTATCTATGATTCATCAGGGATGAGTTGTGCGGTATTTGACTTTTCTTATGTGGCATTTCTTGTCTGGCTCACGTTCATTTTTTAATGATCTAAAAACTAAATATATTTTCCATATATCGGGAACAGGGAGAAGCGTGGCCACCCTCTCGCGTTACATGTTTTCCTTCTATCTAAGAAGTAGAGTTGTTATGTTGTTAATAGAGAAATATCTATAGACACTCCCTGAAGGATAGTGGGAATTCGAAAGAATAGAATATCAAATAATTTTAGTACAAGATTTGCCTAATTTTAAGAAGTTATGTCCAAGAAGAAACCCGCGTCCGATATTGCTCCAATCAACCCTGTAATGGATCATGCATTTAGAATTCCTAACACCTAACTCATCCAAGCTATCTAAATAGAGGATGTTCTTCCCTTTCCGGTATACACAACCTACCTATCCTAGATTAGCTAAGGAAAACCGCAAAAAGAAAAAAAAAAAACAGCTGGTAATACCTGCACAGAAACCTAGGCAACAATGAAGGTTAGGTTGGCATCGTGTTGGCGTGCAGGTTCAATGCCTGAGTCCAATAAAGAGTGACAACCGCAGTGCAGAGAAGAAGACAAATAGGCAACTACTCACAAGTCTTTATTTTCCTTGGAATCCCCGTATACTGAACCAAGAGACGACCTGAACAGCGCACTAGAATCTGTCAAGATTACCAAAGTCAAAGCGACAAGTATGAGTTGGGAAATAGTGAAATTGCCGTTAACGACTACAAGCCAAGAACACCAATACCAAATTAAATTAATACCTGAATTACACTAAGACTAAATTGTAATAGTAATCCCATTAATAGTTAAAATAATCGTATATATACTGCGAGTTCAATTACTAAATAAAGGCTAATATTAGTGAAAAATAATCAGGAGATAATAAGGATAAATGACATTATGATCAGATGATGACATTATCCTAGTGTTCTGGACAGGGAAGGCTGAACAGTTTACAAGGTGATATGACCGTGAGATTGATGGCAGATATGTGAGAGAGAATCTTTAGAGATTTTATCAATAAATAGACTAATCTTGATCATATTTGTATTCATAATCGCCATGGCGTCAAGAGACAGAGTACGTTAGTTAGACTTTAGCAGACAATGAGAAACGCACTTAGATCACCGGCAGAATAACTTTGGTAATATATTCATTTGATAATATAACTATGATCAAATAAAAATGGAAAATTATAGAGATGACCCACGCAGAAGAGTGTATGTGAGAGGAAATCTACCATACTTTATTATACCTAATTTTGAGTTCCAGTTCTTAGCTTCGCTCCGAGCTCTTGTGATTCCTACCACAGAACATAACCTCCGAGGCGTGTATACCTCTCCGATATGCCGTAATCCTTGGGCGATGATTGTTGAAACTAGGGCACGCTAGTACCCAAGATAGACCTCGTCCCTGGTCCAATCAATTGCTTACACCACGATTTCATAACGTTTTGTATTGATGGTTTTCCGACTTCAGACTTACATACGGAGAGAATTTCCATCGAGGCTGGGTTTAATTTAAGAGTGGTCCAGAGTGAACCGTTAAGTTGGAAGCACTGTTACAAACAAATCTCCTCGAGTGTCAAGTCTTCATAAACCACATGTACTATCGAACATCACTAATGACACGCGCAATCCCTCCAAACATCAGAGGCGTCTTGCGTTCGAATGAGTGCCAATATCTTGCACGATTGAGTGGTGTCCAAAAGTACGGAGTTTCAGCTTAGCATCATTCCTTCAAAGAATACCCAGCGGCCTAACCTCCTTAGAATACTTGTTGGAATCTCCTTGCAGTCCAAGTGGGGACGTCGTCAAGCAGTCTTCTCCAAACACACATTTCAAAAATGGCATCCATTGCTTCAGATGCTCAGCCTTTCTTCCTAGTCCAAATCTCACCATCATGCATTGTTGACCAGCTGG
>NW_017213346.1:0-15713 GCF_001704415.2 Capra hircus | reverse complement strand
GTTCCCCCTCCTGGCTCGAGAGGAGGGATCCTTCCCTGCGTGATCGGGAATAAATTCCCGGCTTTCCCGTCGCATCTCAAGAGGAGGCGTTCTCCACAGGAAAGGCGAGAGGAACTCCAGGGTCCTGCCACCATTCCCAGAGTTCCCGAGATGTCTCAGTCCATTCTTGGGGAAACCCCTGCACTTTTTTCCCTTCACTGCCTCCTCCAAAAGCCTTTCCTCCAATTTCAAGCCGAGGATCGACTCACACCACGGTGGCACGTGGGACAGCCCTGTGGGAAAGCCTCGTGGGAAAGCCTCGAGGAAAAGCCACAGAACCATTGATTGACGCGAAGGGAAGCGCAACACTGCTGCTACAAATAGGGATGAAAGCGCACGTGCATCCCCCCACTCGAGACGAGGACTGACTCCGCTGGGGAGACTCCAGAAGTACCCCAAGATCCATGTCAGCACTGGAAAGGAATCCTCAGGTTCCGGCACCGACTCCACGCAAGGTCTTAGGCCCTGGCATCGACGGGATTGGAATCCCGTGAGGCCCCGAGCAACTCGCATGGGGACTGGCCTTTCCTGTGGCCACCAGAGAGGGTCCCTGAGGTCCTCGTGGTAAGTCGAGAGCACCTGCCGCAACTCGAGAAAATCCAGGAGGTTCTCTCCTCCAGGCGAGATGACGCCCATTTCCGCTGAGCCGTCTCGAGGCTAATCACACCTAACCTCGGGAACTTCCAAAGGGTCCTTCAACCCTTGCTGCAACTCAAGAAGTTCCCCGACATACCCGTCTCCACTCGAGAGGAAGCTCGAGAGTTCCGCCCACATCCAGAGGAGCCCCGTTTCCCCTCCTAGCTCGAGAGGAGGGATCCTTTCCCTGCGTGGTCGGGAAAGAATTCCCCGCGTTCCCGTCGCTTCTCAAGAGGAGGCGCTCTCCACAGGAAAGGCGAGAGGAACTCCAGGGTCGTGCCACCATTCCCAGAGTCCCCCAGATGTCTCAGTCCATTCCAGGGAAACCTGTTTTCCCTGCACTGCATCGACTTTCAAGCCGAGGATCGACTCACACCACGGTGGCACGTGGGACAGCCCTGTGGGAAAACTTCGTGTGAAAGCCTCCTGTGAAAGCCTCAAGGGAAAGCCACAGATCCCTTGATCCACGCGAAGGGAAGCGTGATACTGCTGCTACAGCTTGGGAGGAAATCGCACGTGCATGCCCCATCTCGAGACGAGGACTGGCTCCCCTGGGGAGACTCCAGAAGTACCCCAAGATCCATGTCAGCACTGGAGAGGAATCCTCAGGTTCCGGCAACAACTCCACACTAGGTCTTAGGCACCAGCATCGACGGGAGAGGAATCCCCAGAAGACCCCAAGCAACTCGCATGGGGACTGGCCTTTCCTGATGCCAGCATGGCGGGTCCCTGAGGTCCCCGTCGTAAGTCGAGAGCACCAGCCGCAACTCGAGAAAATCCAGGAGGTTCTCCCCTCCAGGAGAGATGAGGCCCATTTCCGCCGAGGCGTCTCGAGGCTAATCACATCTGACATCTGGAACTTCCAAAGCGTCCTTCACACCCTTGCTGCAACTCAAGAAGTTCCCCGACATACCCGTCTCCACTCGAGAGGAAGCACGAGAGTCCCGCCCACATCCAGAGGAGCCCCGTTTCCGCCTCCTAGCTCGAGAGGAGGGATCCTTTCCCTGCGTGGTGGGGAAAGAATTCCCCGTGTTCCCGTCGCAACTCAAGAGGAGGTGCTCTCCACAGGAAAGGCGAGAGGAACTCCAGGGTCGTGCCACCATTCCCAGAGTCCCCTAGATGTCTCAGTCCATTGCTTTTCCCTGCACTGCCTCGACTTTCAAGCCGAGGTTCGACTCACACCACGGTGCCACGTGGGACAGCCCTGTGGGAAAGCCTCATGGGAAAGCCTCGTGGGAAAGACTCGAGGGAAAGCCACAGATCCCTTGATATACGCGAAGGGAAGCGTGGACACTGCTGCTACAGCTCGGGAGGAAAGCGCAAATGTATGCCCCACTCGAGACGAAGACTGACTCCCCTGGGAGAGACTCCAGAAGTACCCCAAGATCCATGTCAGCACCTGGAGAGGAATCCTCAGGTTCCGGCACCGACTCCACACAAGATCTTTGGCCCGCATCGAGGGGAGAGGAATCCCGAGAGGCCCGCAGAGCAACTCGCATGGGGACTGGCCTTTCCTGAGGCCACCAGAGCGTGTCCCTGAGGTCCCCGTCGTAAGTCGAGAGCACCTGCCGCAACTCGAGAAAAATCCAGGAGGTTCTCACCTCCAGGCGAGATGAGGCCCATTTCCGCTGAGGCGTCTCGAGACTAATCACACCTAACCTCTGGAACTTCCAAAGGGTCCTTCACACCCTTGCTGCAACTCAGTAAGATCCCGACATACCCGTCTCCACTCGAGAGGAAGAACGAGAGTCCCGCCCACATCCAGAGGAGCCACGTTTCCGCCTCCTAGCTCGAGAGGAGGGATCCTTTCCCTGCGTGGTCGTGAAAGAATTCCCGGCGTCCCGTCGCATCTCAAGAGGAGGTGCTCTCCACAGGAAAGGCGAGAGGAACTCCAGGGTCGTGCAACCATTCCCAGAGTCCCCCAGATGTCTCAGTCCATTCCAGGGAAACCTGTTTTCCCTGCCCTGCCTCGACTTTCAAGCCGAGGATCGACTCACACCACGGTGGCACATGGGACAGCCCTGTGGATAAGACTCGTGGGAAAGCCTGTGGGAAAGCCTAGTGTGAAAGTCACAGAGGAACTCGAGGGTCGTGCCACCATTCCCAGAGTCCGCCAGAAAATTCCTTGTCGGGAATTTTATTGGCCTTCCGCGTAAACCTAGCTATTCAGCCTTTTTCCTCCAGTTAATCTTCTTACTACCCTATAATTTCTTAATCTAATCTTACATTAATAAATACACAAGACTTTCCACGTCAACGCCGGTCCATGCCGTCGAATTCCCTGGATGCAGCGTGGCTGGACACCGGCACACTGAGATATCTGGGGGACTCTTGGAATGATGGCACGACACTGGAGTTTCTCTCGCCTTTCCTGTGGAGAGCGCCTCCTCATGAGATGCGACGGGAACACCGGGAATTCTTTCCGGAACATACAGGGAAAGGATACCTGACCGCGAGGGTACGAGGCTGAAACGGGGCTCCTCTGGATGTGGTCGGGACTCTTGTTCTTCCTCTCGAGTGGAGAGGGGTATGTCGGGGATCTTCTTGAGTTGCAGCAAGGGTGTGAAGTACCCTTTGGAAGTTCCAGAGGTTAGGTGTGATTAGACTCGAGACGCCTCAGCGGAAATGGGCCTCATTTCGACTGCAGGGGAGAACCTCCTGGGTTTTCTCGAGTGTCAGCAGGTGCTCTCCAGTTACGACCGGGACTTATGTAACCCGCTCTGGTCCGCTCAGGTAATGCCAGTCGACTTGGAGTTGCTAAGGGGCCTCTCGGGATTCCTCTCCGGTCGATGACGGGGCCTAAGACCTTGTTTGGAATCGGTGCCCGAACCTGAGGTTTCCTCTCCAGTGCTGACATGGATCTTGGGGTACTACTGGAGTCTCCACAGGGTAGTCATCTTCATCTCCAATGGGGCATGCACGTGCGCTTTTCTCCCGAGCATTAGGAGCACAGTCAATTTTCCCGTTGGGTTGATCAAGGGGTTTCTTGTTTTCCCTCGAGGCTTTCCCACGAGGCTTTCCCACGAGGCTTTCCCACAGGGCTGTCCCACGTGCCACCATCGTGTGAGTCAGTCCTCCCCGTGAACGTCGAGGCAGTGAAGGGTAAACAAGTTCCTCTGGAAAGGACTGAGACATCTGGGGGACTCTTGGAATGGTGGAACGACCCTGGAGTTCCTCTCACCTTTCTTGTGGAGCGTGCCTCCTCTTGAGATGCGACAGGTACGACAGGAATTTTTCCCGGCCAATCAGGGAAAGGATCCCTCATTTTGAGCCAGGAGGGGGAATTGGGGCTCCTCTGGATGTGGGTGGTACCCTGGTGATTCCTATGGAGTGGCGACGGGTCTCTCCTGGAACCTCTTGAGTTGCAGCTAGGGTGTGAAGGACCCTTTGGAAGTTCCAGAGGTTAGGTGTAATTAGCGTCGAGACGCCTCAGCGGAAATGGGCCTCATCTCGTCTGGAGGGGAGAACCTAATGGATTTTCTCTAGTTGCGGCAGGTGCTCTCGACTTACGACGGGGACCTCAGGGACCCGCTCTAGTGGCCTCAGGAAGGGCCAGGAGCCATGCGAGTTCCTCGGGGCCTCTCAGGATTCCTCTCCCTTCGATGCCGGGGCCTAAGACCTTGTATGGAGTCGGTGCCGGAACCGGAGGATTCCTCTCCAGTGTGGACATGGATCTTGGGGTACTTCTGGAGTCTCCCCAGGGGAGTTAGTCGTCGTCTTGTGTGGGGGCATGAAGTGCGCTTTCCTCCCGAGCTGTAGCAGCAGTGTCACGCTTCCTTTTGCATGGATCAAGGGATCTGTGGCTTTCCCTCGTGGCTTTCCCACGAGGCTTTCCCACAGGGCTGTTTCATGTGCCATCCTGGTGTGAGTCGATCTTCGGCTAGAAATTCGAGGCAGTGCAGGGAAATCAGGTTTCCCTGAAATGGACTGAGACATCTGGGGGACTCTGGGAATGGTGGCACGACCCTGGAGTTCCTCTCGCCTTTCCTGTGGAGAGCGCCTCCTCTTGAGATGCGCCAGGAACGCCAGGAATTCTTTCCTGTCTACGCAGGGAAAGGATCCCTCCTCTCGAGCTAGGAGGCGGAAACGGGGCTCCTCTGGATGTGGGCGGGTTTCTGGTGCTTCCTCTCGTGTGGAGACGGGTATGTCGGTGGAACTTCTTGAGTTGCAGCAAGGGTGTGATGGACCCTTTGGAAGTTCCAGAGGTTAGGTGTGATTAGACTCGAGACGCCTCAGCGGAAATGGCCTCATCTCGCCTGCAGGGGAGAACCTCCTGGATTTTCTCGAGTTTCAGCAGGTGCCTCTCCAGTTACGACCGGGACTTATGTAACCCGCTCTGGTCCACTCAGGAAATGCCAGTCGACTTGCGAGTTGCTAAGGGGCCTCTCGGGATTCCTCTCCGGTCGATGACGGGGCCTAAGACCTTGTTTGGAGTCGGTGCCCGAACCTGAGGTTTCCTCTCCAGTGCTAACATGGATCTTGGGGTACTACTGGAGTCTCCACAGGGGAGTCATCTTCGTCTCCAATGGGGGCATGCACGTGCGCTTTTCTCCCGAGCATTAGGAGCAGAGTCAATTTTCCCGTTGGGTTGATCAGGGGTTTCTTGTTTTCCCTCGAGGCTTTCCCACGAGGCTTTCCCACAGGGCTGTCCCACGTGCCACCATCGTGTGTGTCGGTCCTCCGCGTGAACGTCGAGGCAGTGCAGGGTAAACAAGTTCCTCTGTAAAGGACTGAGACTTCTGGGGGACTCTTGGAATGGTGGAACGACCCTGGAGTTCCTCTCACCTTTCTTGCGGAGCGTGCCTCCTCTTGAGATGCGACAGGTACGACAGGAATTCTTTCCCGGCCAATCAGGGAAAGGATCCCTCACATTGAGCTAGGAGGGGGAATTGGGGCTCCTCTGGATGTGGGTGGTACCCTGGTGATTCCTATGTAGTGGCGACGGGTCTCTCGTGGAACTTCTTGAGTTGCAGCTATGGTGTGAAGGACCCTTTGGAAGTTCCAGAGGTTAGGTGTGATTAGCCTCGAGACGGTCTCAGTGGAAATGGGCTTCATCTCGCCTGAAGGGGCGAATCTCCTTCATTTTCTCGAGTTGTGGCAGGTGCTCTCGACTTACGACGGGGACCTCAGGGACCCGTTCTGTTGGCCTTAGGAAAGACCAGTTCCCATGTGAGTTGCTAGAGGGGCCTCTCGGGATTCCTCACCGGTAGATGCCGGGGCCCAAGACCTTGTGTGGAGTGGGGGCCAGAACCTGAGTATTCCTCTCCAGTGCTGACATGTTTTTGGGATACTTCTGAAGTCTCCCAAGGGGAATCAGTCCTCGTCTCGAGTGGGGGCATGCGCATGCCCCTTCCTCCCGAGCTGTAGCAGCAGTGTCATGCTTCCCGTCGCGTGGATCAATGGATCTGTGGCTTTTCCTCTAGGCTTTTCCTAGAGGCTTTCCCACGAGGCTTTCCCACAGGGCTGTCCCCCGTGCCACCGTGGTGTGAGGCGATCCTCGGCATGAAAGTTTAGGCACTCTGTAAAAACAAGATCCTCTGGAATGGACTGAGACATCTGGGGACGCTTGAAATGGTGGCACGACCATGGAGTTCCTCTCTCCCTTCCTGTGGAGAGCGCCTCCACCTGAGATGCGACGGGAATGCCGGAAGTTCTTTCCCGACCAAGCAGGGAAAGGATCCCTCATCTCTAGCTAGGAGGATGAAACGGGGCTACTCTGGATGTGGGCAGGACCCTCGTGTTTCCTCTCGAGTGGAGATGGGAATGTCGGGGAACTTCTTGAGTTGCAGCAAGGGTGTGAAGGACCCTTTGGAAGTTCCAGAGATTAGATGTAATTAGCCTCGAGACACCTCATTGGAAATGGGCCTCATCTCGCCTGGAGGGGAGAACCTCCTGGATTTTCTCGAGTTGCGGCAGGTGCTCCCGACTTACGACGGGGACGTCAGGGACCCGCTCTGGTGGCTTCATCAAAGGCCAGTCCCCATGCCAGATGCTGGGGGGCTTCTCTTGATAACTCTCCTGTTGATGCCCGGGCCGAACAACTTGTGTGGTTTGGGGCCGGAACCTGAGGTTTCCTCTGCAGTGCTGACATGGATATTGGGGTTCTTCTGGAGTCTCCCCTGGAGAGTCAATCCTCCTCTCAAGTGAGGGCACGCACGTGTGCTTTCCTCCCGAGCTGTAGCAGCAGGGTCACGCTTCCCGTCGTGTGGATCAAGGGATCTGTGGCTTTCCCTGGAGGCTTTCCCACGAGGCTTTCTCACAGGGCTTTCCCTCGTGCCACCGTGGTGTGAGTTGATCCTCAGCGTGAAAGTCGAGGCAGTGCAGGGAAAACAGGTTCCTCTGGATTGGACTGATGCTGGGAGCCAGTATGAGGACTCCCGTCCGTGATAACGTCATGAGGAAGAAAGCTGACATAGGCATGGTGTGTTCAGACTTCAGGGACCCCTCTGGAAGTTCCTACGCACATACCCCAACAAAAATCTGCCGGCTTTTTTGCTCTGCTTTTCCACTCTTCTGACATTTTCTGGAAAAAGTCAATTCAGGGCTTTAGTCTTCAGCATTTGAAAGAGTGTTTCAATCCAAAAACCCCTCTGAATGCTTTCTAGCCTGCCTGCAGGACTCGTACAGCTGGGCATGTGATTGGTTTGAGGCCTCCTTTCCCCAGGAGGCACAGGAAGCTTAAAGCATCCTAGGAATGTAGGGGCATCCGAGGAGTCAAAAATCTTTATAATAGGACTGATTAAAAGTTTCATTTTTTGGGTCAATGCTTGCTGCTAAATTTTCATATCCTTTATTTTTAGATAGAGTTGGTATATTAAAAAACAAGTAGTAGACCTGGTATTAGGAACATTAGATCTTTGAGTTAAGTACCTTCTTTGTTATAACCCACTGCACCTTTGTTTTATAGAGATGTAACTTTAATGATTTAAGGAAATGCAGATTAAAGAAAAACACTTCAGAGGAAACAAAATTAACATTCATTAAGGAAGAGAGCCAAAAAGTGTTTAACAAGCCTCTTGGCCAGAAGATAATGTAAATCACCAGAGACCTTTTGTATACAAAATGATGTACAGAAAGAGTCTGGGGTGCAAACGCTACATAATTTTGTGTTACCCATTGAACTCCATGTTTTTATCAAAAGTATAAAAGGCTTTATGAACAATAAAGGATGGGGCCAGTTTCTCGGACCAGTTTCTCGAACTAGTCTCTCGGCCTGGTTTCTTGAGACTCAGGCTCCCCCCGTGTCTTTTTCTCTCTTTCTTCTTCTCTCCCTTTCCTTCTCTCTGCTTTTTACTTTAACTTCAGGCTGAATCTCCACCAGGGGCGCGGAGGCTCGCCAGGTCTACTTACTTGCCTGGCTGTTAAGACCTGCACGAAAGGGAGCTTAAGGTGAGGCACCCTTAGATATTCAAGCAGGGGCTGGTGGCCCAACGTAGATGGTGAAAATTCTTTGTCTGGAATTTTATTGGCCTTCCACGTAAACCAAGATATTCAGCCCTTTTCCTCCAGTTAATCTTCTTACTACACTATAATTTCTTAATCTAATCTTACATTAATAAATAAAAAAGACTTTCCACGACAACGCCGTCCATCCGTCGAATTCCCTGGATCCAGCGGGGCTGGACCCCGGCAGACTGAGATATCTGGGGGACTCTTGGAATGGTGGCATGACCCTGGAGTTCCTCCGCCTTTCCTGTGGAGAGCGCCTCCCTCATGAGATGCGACGGGAACACCGGGAATTCTTTCCCGAACATGCAGGGAAAGGATACCTGACCTCGAGGTATGAGGCGGAAACGGGGCTCCTCTGGATGTGGGCGGGATTCTCGTGCTTCCTCTCGAGTGGAGTCAGGTATGTCGGGGAACTTCTTGAGTTGCAGCAAGGGTGTGAAGGACCCTTTGGAAGTTCCAGATGTTAGGTATGGTTAGCCTCGAGACGCCTCAGAGGAAAAGGGCCTCATCTCGCCTGGAGGGGAGAACCTCCTGGATTTTCTCGAGTTGCGGCAGGTGCTCTCGACTTAGGACGGGGACCTCAGGAACCCGCTCTGGTGGCCTCAGGAAAGGCCAGTACCCATGTGAGTTGCTCAGGGGCCTTTCGGAATTCCTCTCCATCGATGCCAGGGCCTAAGACCTTGTTTGGAGTCGGTGCCATAACCTGAGGATTCCTCTCCAGTGCTGAAATGGTTCTTGGGGTACTTCTGGAGTCTCCCCAGGGAGTAAATCCTCGTCTCGAGTGGGGTCATGCCACGTGCGCTTTCCTCCCGAGCTGTAGCAGCAGTGTCACTCTTCCCTTCGCGTGGATCAAGGGATCTCTGGCTTTCCCTCGAGGCTTTCCCTCGAGGCTTTCCCACGAGGCTTTTCCACAGGGCTGTCCAACGTGCTACAGTGGTGTGAGTCGATCCTCGGCTTGAAAGTCGAGGCAGTGCAGGGAAAACAGTTTTCCCTGGAATGGACTGAGACACATGGGGGACTCTGGGAATGGTGGCACGACCCTGGAGTTCCTCTCGTCTTTCGTGTGGAGAGCGCCTCCTCTGGAGATGCGACGGGAAAGCCGGGAATTCTTGACCGACACGCAGGGAAAGGATCCCTCCTCTCGAGCTAGGAGGTGGAAACAGGGCTACTCTGAATGTGCGTGGGACTCTCGTGTTTCCTCTCGGGTGGAGACGGGTATGTGGGGTAACTTCTTGAGTTGCAGCAAGGGTGTTAAGGACCCTTTGGAAGTTCCAGAGGTTAGGTGTGATTAGCCTCGTGACGCCACAGCGGAAATGGGCCTCATCTCCCCTGAAAGGGAGAACCTCCTGGATTTTCTCGGAGTTGCGGCAGGTGTCCTCGACTTACGACAGGGACCTCAGGGACCCGCTCTGGTGGCCTCAGGAAAGGTCAGTCCCATGCGAGTGGCTAGGGGGCCTCTCGGAATTCCTCTCCCGTCGTAGCCGGGCCCTAAGACCTTGTGTCGTGTCGGTGCCGGAACCTGAGTATTCCTCTCCAGTGCTGACATGGATTTTGGGGTACTTCTGGAGTCTCCCCAGGGGAGTCAGTCCTCGTCTCGAGTTGGGGCTTGCACGTGTGCTTTCCTCCCAGAGCTGTAGCAGCAGTGTCACGCTTCCCTTCGTGTGGATCAAGGGATCAGTGGCTTTTCCCTCGAGGGTTTTACCACGACGCTTTCCACGAGGCTTTCCCACAGGGCTTTCCCTCGTGCAACCGTGGTGTGAGTCGATCCTCGGCTTGAAAGTGGAGGCAGTGCCAGGAAAACAGTTTTCCCTGGAATGGACTGAGACATCTTGGGGACTCTGGGAATGGTGGCACGACCCTGGAGTTCCTCTCGCCTTTCCTGTGGCGAGCGCCTCCTCTTGAGATGCGATGGGAATGCAGGGAATTCTTTCCCGACCACGCACTGAAAGGATCCCTCCTCTCGAGCTATGAGGCAGAGAAGGGGCTCCACTGGATATGGGCGGGATCCTTTGCTTCCTCTCAAGTGGCGACGGGTATGTTGGGGAACTTCTTGAGTTGAAGCAAGGGTGTGAAGGACTCTTTGGAAGTTCGAGAGTTTAGGTGTGATTAGCCTCGAGACGCCTCAGCGGAAATGGGCCTCATCTCACCTGGAGGGGAGAACCTCCTGGATTTTCTCGAGTTGCGGCAGGTGCTCTCGACTTACGACCTGGACCTCAAGTACCCGCTTAGGTGGCCTGAGGAAAGGCCAGTCCCCATGCGAGTTGCTCGGGGGCCTCTCGGGATTCCTCTCCCTTCGATGTCGGGGCCTAAGACCTTGTGTGCAGTCGGTGCCGGAACCTGAGGATTCCTTTCAGTGCTGACATGGATCTTGGGCTACCTCTGGAGTCTCCCCAGGGGATTCAGGCCTCGTCTCGAGTGGGAGCATGAGTGTGCCCTTTCCTCCCATGCTGTAGCAGCAGTGTCATGCTTCTGCTTGCGTGGACCAAGGGATCTGTGACTTTCCCTCGAGTCTTTCCCACGAGGCTCTCCCACAGGGCTGTCCCACGTGTCTCGGTGGTGTGAGTCGATCCTCGGCGTGAAAGCCGAGGCAGTGCAGGGAAAACAGGTTCCTGTGGAATGGACTGAGACATCTGGGGGAGTCTTGGAATGGTGGCACGACCCTGCAGTTCCTCTCCCCTTTCCTTTGGAGAGCGCCTCCTCTTGAGATGCGATGGGAATGCCGGAAATTCTTTCCCGACCATGTAGGGAAAGGATCCCTCATCTCGAGCTACGAGCCGGAAACGGAGCTCCTCTGGATGTGGCCGGGACCCTCGTGTTTCCTCTTGAGTGGAGACGGGTATGTCAGGGAACTTCTTGAGTTGCAGCATGACTGTGAAAGACTCTTTTGAAGTTCCAGAGTTCACGTGTGATTAGCCTCGAGACACCTCAGTGGAAACGGGCCTCATCTCGCCTGCAGGGGAGAACCTCCTGGATTTTCTCGAGTTGCGTCAGGTGCTCTCGAGTTACGACGGAGACATCAGGGACCCGCTCTGGTGACCTGAGGAAAGGCCAGTCCCATGCGAGGTGCTAGGGGGCCTCTCAGGATTCCTCTCCCGTCTATGCCGGGGCCTAAGACTTTGTGTGGAGTCGGGACCGGAACCTGAGGATTCCTCTCCAGTGCTGACATGGATCTTGGCGTACTTCTGGAGTCTCCCAAGCTTGCGTCAGTCCTCGGCTCGAGTGGGGTCATGCACGTGCGCTTTCCTCCCGAGCGGTAGCAGCAGTGTCGCGCTTCCCATCTCGTGGATCAAGGTATCTGTGGCTTTCCCTCGAGGCTTTCCCACGAGGCTTTCCCACGAGGCTTTGCCACAGGGCTGTCCCACGTGCCACAGTGGTGTGAGTCGATCCTCGGCTTGAAAGTCGAGTCAGTGCGGGGAAACAGGTTTCCCTGGAATGGACTGAGACATCTGGGGGACTCGGAGAATGGTGGCATGTCCCTGGAGTTCCTCTCGCCTTTCCTGTGGAGAGCGCCTCCTCTTGAGATGCGACGAGAACGCCGGGAATTCTTTCCCGACCTCGAAGGGAAAGGATCCCTCCTCTCGAGCTATGAGGCGGAAACGGGGCTCCTCTGGATGTGGGCGGAACTATCGTGCTTCCTCTTAAGTGCAGACGGGTATGTCGGGGAACTTCTTGATTTGCAGCAAGGGTGTGAAGGACCCTTTGGAAGTTCCAGAGTTTAAGTGTGCTTAGCCTTGAGATGTGTCAGCGGAAATAGGCTTCATTTTGCCTGGAGGGGAGAACATCCTTGATTTTCTCCAGTTGCGGCAGGTGCTCTCGACTTACAATGGGGACCGCAGGGACCCGCTCTGGTGGCCTCAGGAAAGGCCAGTCAAGATCCAAGACAGCATTGGAGAGGGAGAGACATCACGAGAGGCTCCCGAGCAACTCGCATGGGGACTGGCCTTTCCTGAGGCCACCAAAGCGGGTCCCTGAGGTCCCCGTCGTAAGTCGAGAGCACCTGGCGCAACTCGAGAAAATCCAGGAGGTTCTCCCCTCCAGGCGAGATGAGACCCATTTGCGCTGAGGCATCTCGAGGCTAATCACACCTAACCTCTGGAACTTCCAAAGGGCCCTTCACACCATTGCTGCAACTCAAGAAGTTCCCCGACATACCCGTTTCCACTCGAAGGAAGCACGAGAGTCCCGCCCACAACCAGAAGAGCCCCGTTTCAGCCTCATAGCTCGAGAGGAGGGATCCTTTCCTTCGTGGTCGGGAAAGAATTCCGGCGTTCCCGTCCCATCTCAAGAAGAGGCGCTCTCCACAGGAAAGGAGAGAGGAACTCAGGGTCGTGCCACCATTCACAGAGCCCCAGATGTCTCAGTCGATTCCAGGGAAACCTGTTTTCCCCGCAATGCCTCGACTTTCAAGCCGAGGATCGACTCAGAACTCAGTGGCACGTGGGAGAGCCCTGTGAAAGCCTAGTGGGAAAGCCTCGTGGGAAAGCCTACTGAGAAGCCACAGATCCCTGGATCCACGCAAAGGGAAGCGTGACACTGCTGCTAAAGCTCGGGAGGAAAGCGCACGTGCACGCCACACTCGCGACGAGGACTGACTCCCCTGGGAGACTCCAGAAGTACCCAAGATCCATGTCAGAACTGGAGAGGAATCCTCAGGTTCCAGCACCGACTCCACACAATGTCTCAGGCCCGGCATAGACGGAGAGGAATCGCTAGAGGCCCACGAGCAACTCAGCATGGGGACGGGCCTTTCCTGAGGGCACTAGAGCGTGTCCCTGAGGTCCCCGTCGGAAGCCGAGAGCACCTGGGCAACTCGAGAAAATCCAGGAGGTTCTCCCCTCCAGGCGAGATGAGGCCCATTTCCGCTGAGGAGTCTCGAGGCTTATCACACCTAAACTCTGGAACTTTCAAAGGGTCCTTCACACCTTTGCTGCAACTCAAGAAGTTCCCCGACATACCCGTCTCCACTCGAGAGGAAGCACGAGAGTGCCGCCCTCATCCTTAGGAGCCCCTTTTCCGCTTCCTAGCTCGAGAGGAGGGATCCTTTCCCTGCGTGGTCGGGAAAGAATTCCCGGCGTTCCCGTCGCATCTCAAGAGGAGGCACTCTCCACAGAAAGGCGAGAGGAACTCCAGGTCACGCCACATTCCAGAGTCCCCCAGATGTCTCAGTCCATTCCAGGGAAACCTGTTTCCCTGGACTGCCTCGACTTTCAAGCCGAGGATCGACTCACACCACGGTGGCACGTGGGACAGCCCTGCGGGAAAGCCTCGTGGGAAAGCCTCGTGGGAAAGCCTTGAGGGAATGCCACAGATCCCTTGTTCATCGCGAAGGGAAGCGTGACACTGCTGCTACAGCTCGGGAGGAAAGCGCACGTGCATGCCCCCACTCGAGACGAGGACTGACTCCCCTGGGGAGATTCCAGAAGTACCCCAAGATCCATGTCAGCACTGGAGAGGAATCCTCAGGTTCTGGCACCGAATCCACAAAAAGGTCTTAGGCCCCGGCATCGACGTGAGAGGAATACCGAGAGGCCCCCGAGCAACTCCCATGGGGACTGTCCTTTCCTGAGGCCACCAGAGCGGGTCCCTGAGGTACCCGTCGTAAGTTGAGAGCACCTGCCGCAACTCCAGAAAATCCAGGAGGTTCTCCCCTCCAGGCGAGATGAGGCCCATTTCCGCTGAGGAGTCTCGAATCTTATCACACCTAAGCTCTGGAACTTCCAAAGGGTCCTTCACACACTTGCTGCAATTCAAGAAGATCCCCGACATACCAGTCTCCACTCGAGAGGAAGCACGAGAGTCCTGCGCACACCCAGAGGAGCCCCGTTTCCGCCTCCTAGCTCGAGAGGAGGGATCCTTTCCCTGCGTGGTCGGGAAAGAATTCCCGGTGTTTCCGTCACATCTCAAGGGG
Organism: Capra hircus; assembly: GCF_001704415.2. Taxonomy (NCBI): domain Eukaryota; kingdom Metazoa; phylum Chordata; class Mammalia; order Artiodactyla; family Bovidae; genus Capra; species Capra hircus. Next base: position 1,681 of record NW_017213346.1, on the reverse strand, counting down.
AGGTGCTCTCCAAGGAAAGGCGAGAGGAACTCCAGGGTGGTGCCACCATTCCCAGAGCCCCCAGATGTCTCAGTCCATTCCAGGGAAACCTGTTTTCCCTGCACTGCCTCGACTTTCAATCCGAAGAACGACTCACACCACGGTGGCAAGTGGGACAGCCCTGTGGGAAATCCTCATGAAAAAGCATCGTGGAAAGCCTCCAGATAAAGCCAGAGATCCTGGATCCTGGCGAAGGGAAGCGTGACACTGCTGCTACAGCTCTGGAGGAAAGTGCACATGAATGCCCCCACTAGAGATGAGGACTGACTCACCTGGGAGACTCCAGAAGTACCCCAAGAACCATGTAAGCACTGGAGAGTTATTCTCAGGTTCCAGCATCGACTCCACACAAGGTATAAGGCGCCGGCATTGACGGGAGAGGAATTCCGAGATGCGCCCAAACAACTCGCATGGGGACTGGCCTTTCCTGAGGAAATCAGAGCGGGTCCCTGAGGTCCCCATCGTAAGTCGAGAGCACCTGCCGCAACTCGAGAAAATCCAGGAGGTTCTCCCTCCAGGCGAGATGAGGCCCATTTCCGCTGAGGCGCCTCGAGGCTAAATCACACCTAAACTCTGGAACTTCCAAAGGATCCTTCACACCCTTGCTGCAACTCAAGAAGTTACCCGACACACCCGTCTCCACTCGAGAGGAAGCACGAGAGTCCCGCCCACATCCAGAGGAGCCCTGTTTCCGCCTCCTAGCTCGAGAGGAGGGATCATTTCGCTGCGTGGTCGGGAAAGAAATCCGGGCGTTCCCGTCGCATCTCAAGAGGAAGGCGCTCTCCACAGGAAAGGCGAGAGGAACTCCAGGGTCGTGCCACCATTCCCAGAGTCCACCAGATGTCTCAGTCCATTCCAGGGAAAACTGTTTTCCCTGCACTGCCGCGACTTTCAAGCCGAGGATCGACTCACACCACGGTGGCACGTGGGACAGCCCTGTGGGAAAGCCTCGTGGGAAAGCCACGAGGGAAAGGCCCTGATCCCTTGATCCTCGCGAAGGGAATCGCGACACTGCTGCTTCAGCTCGGGAAGAAATCGCACGTGCATGCCCCACTCGAGACGAGGACTGACTACCCTGGGGAGACTCCAGAAGTACCCCAAGATCCATGTCGGCACTGGAGAGGAATCCTCAGGTTCGGCACCCACTCCACACAAGATCTTAGGCCCGGCATTGACGGAGAGGAATCCCGAGAGGCCCCCGAGCAACTCGCATGGGGACTGGCCTTTCCTGAGGCCACCAAGCGGGTGCCTGAGATTCCTGTCGAAAGTCGAGAGAACCTGCCGCAACTCGAGAAAATCCAGGAGGTTCTCCCTCCAGGCGAGATGAGGCCCATTTCCGCTGAGGCATCTCGAGGCTAATCACACCTAACCTATGGAACTTCGAAAGGGTCCTTCACACCCTTGCCGCAACTCAAGAAGTTCCCCGACATACCCGTCTCCACTCGAGAGGAAGCACGAGAGTCCCGCCCACATCCAGAGGAGCCCCGTTTCCGCCTCCTAGCTCGAGAGGAGGGATCCTTTCCCTGCGTGGTCGGGAAAGAATTCCGGAGTTCCCTTCGCATCTCAAGAAGAGGCGCTCTCGCGGCTCTCGCACAGGAAGGGAAAGGAACTCGCCAGGGTCGTGCCACCATTCGCAGAGTCC
>NW_017213345.1:0-15713 GCF_001704415.2 Capra hircus | reverse complement strand
TCTTAAAAATTAGGGCAGAAATAAATGCAAAAGAAAAGAAAAGAGACCATAGCCAAAATCAACAAGTCAGAAGCTGGTTCTTTGAGAAGATAAATAAATTGACAAACGATTAGCCTGACTCATCAAGAAACAAAGGGAGAAGAATCAAATCAACAAAATTAGAAATGAAAATGGGAAATCACAACAGACAAGGATCATAAGAGACTACTATCAGCAACTATATGCCAATAAAATGGACAACTTGGAAGAAATTGACAAATTGTTAGAAAATACAACTTTCCAAAGCTGAACCAGGAAGAAATAGAAAATCTTAACAGACTCATTACACGCACAGAAATTGAAACTGTAACAGATATCTCCAGCAAACGAAAGTCCAGGACCAGATGGCTTATAGCTGAATTCTGCCAAAACTTTAGAGATGAGCTAATGCCTATCCTACTCAAATGCTTCCAGAAATTGCAGAGGAAGGTAAACATCCAAATTCATTCTATGAGGCCACCATCACCCTAATACCAAAACCTGACAAAGATGCCACAAAAAGGAAAACCAAAGGCCAATATCACTGATGAACATAGATGCAAAATACTTAACAAAATTCCAGCAAACAAAATCCAACAACATATTAAAAATATCATTCATCATGATCAATTGGGCTTTAACCCAAGGATGCAAGGATTCTTCAGTATCCACAAATCAATCAATGTAATAAACAACATTAACAAGTGGAAAGATAAAAAATCATATAATTGTCTCAGTAGATGCAGAGAAAGTCTTTGACATAATTCAACATCCATTTATGATAATAAAAAAAAAACCTACAGAAAGCAGTCATAGAAGGAATATACCTCAACATAATGAAAGCTGTATATGACAAAACCACAGCAAACATTATCCTCAATGGTGAAAAATTGAAAGCATTTCTCCTAAATTCAGGAACAAGATAAGTGTTCCCCTTCTCACCACTACTATTCAACATAGTTTTGGAAGTTTTGGCCATAGTATCAGAGCAGAAAAAGAAATAAGAAGAATCCAGATTGGAAAAGAAGTAAAACTCTCACTGTTTGCAGATGACATAATCCTCTACATAGAAAACCCTAAACTCTTACAAAAAATTATTAGAGCTAAGCAATGAATATAGTAAAGCTTGCAGGACATAAAATTAATAGACAGAAATCCCTTGCATTCCTATACACTAATAATGAGAAAACAGAGAAATTAAGGAAATAATTGCATTCATCATTGCAACGAAAGGAATAAACCCTAGGACTAAACCTACCTAAAGAAACAAAAGCCCTATATATAGAAAAACTATGAAACACTGATGAAAAAATCAAAGAAGACACAACTAGATGGAGAAAATATACCACGTTCATGGATTGGAAGAATCAATATAGTGAAAATGAGTGTATACCCAAAGCATAACCGATTGAATATACTACCCATTGAATCTTTAGATCAATGCAATCCCTGTCAAATTCAGTTCAGTTCAGTCACTCAGTCGCATCCAACTCTTTGCGACCCCATGAATTGGAGCACTCCAGGCCTCCCTGTCCATCACCAACTCCTAGAGTTCACTCAAACTCACGTCCATCGAGTCAGTGGTGCCATCCGGCCATCTCATCCTCTGTTCATCCCCTTCTCCTCCTGCCCCAATCCCTCCCAGCATCAGGGTCTTTTCCAATGAGTCAACTCTGCATCAAGTGGCCAAAGTACTGGAGTTTCAGCTTTAGCATCATTCCATCCAGAGAACACCCAGGACTGATCTCCTTTAGGATGGACTGGTTGGATGTCCTTGCTGTCCAAGGACTCAAGTCCAAGTCTCAAGAGTCTTCTCCAACACCACAGTTCAAAAGCAGCAACCCTTCAGCACTCAAATTTCTTCACAGTCCAACTCTCACATCCATACATGACCACTGGAAAAACCATACCCTTCACTAGACGGACCTTTGTTGGCAAAGTAATCTCTCTGCTTTTGAATATGCTGTTAGGGGGTGACTTTTTCTTTCACAGAGTAAGCATCTTTTAATTTCATGGCTACAATCACCATCTGCAGTGATTTTGGAGCCCAGAAAAATAAAGTCTGACACTGTTTCCCATTTATTTTTCACTGAACTAGAACAAATAATTTCACAATTTGTATAGAAATATGAAAAACCTCAAATAGCCAAAGCAATCTTGAGAAAGAAGAATGCAACTGGAGGAATCCACCTGCCTGATTTCAGGCTCTACTCCAAAGCCACAGTCATCAAGGTAGTATAGTACTGGCAAAAAGACAGAAATATAGATCAATGGAACAAAATAGAAAGCCCAGAGAAGAATCCACACCCCTTTGAACACCTTATATTTGGCAGAGAAGGCAAGAATACATAAAGGAGAAAAAACAATTTCTTTACCAAATGATGCTGAGAAAACTGGTCAACCACTTAAAAAGAATGAGACTAGAACACATTCTAACACCATACACAAAAATTAACTCAAAATGGATTAAAGATCTAAATGTAAGACCAGAAACTATAAAACTCCTAGAGGAAATCATAGGCAAAACACTCTCTGACACAAATTACAGCAGGATCCTTTATGACCCACCTCCCACAGTATTGGAAATAAAAGCAAAAATAACAAATGGGACCTAATTAAAATTAAAGCTTTTACAACAATGGAAAACTATAAGCCAGGGGAAAAAGGCAGCCTTCAGAATGGGAGAAAATAATAGCAAACGAAGGAACTGACAAAGAATTTATTTCAAAAAATATACAAGCAACTCTGCAGTTCAATTTCAGAAAAATAAATGGCCCAATCAAAAAATCAGCCAAAGAACTAAACAGACATTTCTCCAAGAGACATACAGGTGGCTAACAAATACACGAAGAGATGCTCAACATCACTCATTATCAGAGAAATGCAAATTAAAACCACAATGTGGTACCGTTTCATGATAGAATGGCTGCTATCCAAAAAGTCTACAAGCAATAAATGCTGAGAGGTTTGTGGAGAAAAGGGAACTCTCTTACACTTTGTGTGAATGCAAACTAGTACAGCCACTATGGAGAACAGTGTGGACATTCCTTGTAAAATTGGAAATAGAATGGCCATATGACCCAGCCATCCCAGTGCTGGGCATACGCACCGAGGAAACCAGAATTGAAAGAGACATGTGTACCCCAATGTTCCTCGCAGCACTACTTATATTAGCCAGGACATGGAAGCAACCTAGATGTCCATCGGCAGACAAATGGATAAGAAAGCTGTGGTCCATATATACAATGGAATATTACTTATCCATTAAAAAAAAATACGTTTGAATCAGTTCTAATGAGGTGGATGAAACTGGAGGCTATTATACAGAGTGAAGTAAGCAGAAAAAAAAACAGTATACACATATATATGGAATTTAGCAAGAAAGTAATGATAACCCTGTATGCGAGACAGCAAAAAGAGTCATAGATGTATATATAGATGTATAGAACAGTCTTTTGACTCTGTGGGAGAGGGTGAGGGTGGGATGAAGTGGGAGAATGGCATTGAAACAGTATATTGTCGTATGTTAAAAATCACCAATCCGGTTTGATGCATGAGACAGGGTGCCTGGGGCTGGTGCACTGGATGACCAGAGGAATGCGATGGGAAAGGAGGGGAGGGGTTCAGGATGGGGAACCCAGTACACCCGTGGCAGTTCATGTCACTGTATGGCAAAACCACTACAATATTGTAAAGTAATTAGCCTCCAATTAAAATAAATAAATTTATATTTTAAAAAATTAAAAGAACAAAACTAACAAAAGCACAAACTAGAAATCAAAAAAGCAATCAAAAATAAAAATAAAGCAATGAAAACAAAACTAACAAATATGGTGAGGGGAAAAAAGGGAATGTAAGAAAGAGTAGAAAGCAAAGCTAAATAGTGGTAGCTAAAGAAGAGATATATATTAAAGATTAAAGCAAGGGGGAAAGAACCATGGAAAAAGCAAACAAAGGAATAAATGTTAGAAAAAATATAATAGGTTTAGAAAAAATTGCCACAGAACTCAAATGGCAGCAACAAAGTGGATTTAAAAAAAATCAAAGGCTTAATTAGATTTCATAGTGCTAATAAAATTGACAGCTACAACAGAGGTGGGGGGAAAAGAAAAATATAACAAAAAAGATTTTAATACAGAACAAGTGAAAATATAAGAATAATAAGGGTATTTCTTGAGTGTCTGTTGTCAGCATCCTTTTCCTCTCTGGGAGCCACAGTCCACCTAAGATGCCCTCCAACACTGCCCTGGTCTCTGGACCTGCTGCAGGGCAACCTCAGACTCTAATCTGGCCCCACCCCTATGTGTTCTTGCCCCCAGTATCCACATATATCAGAACTAGTGCATTTTCTTTTGTGGGAGCTCTCAAAGTCCTTTTATATTCACTACCCGCAGACTCTATGTTCTATATTCCATAGACACAGAGTCTGCCTAGTTGATCATGTTGATTTAATGTGCAGCTTGTAGAGCTGGTGGGAAGGGTTTGGGTCTTCTTCCTTAGCCACACTGTCCCTGGGATTCAACTGTGGTTTTATCTGAACCTCTACATGTGGGTCATCCACTGGGGTTTTCTCCTGAGACTGCCCTGAAGGACTTGGGTCTGCCCAAGTGAGGGCCAGGTGTGGAGGTGGTGCATCTGCTTGGGTTGCAGGGGCTCTGGCAACACCGGGTGCGCAAGGGAGTTGGCAGCTAGAGGAGCAGGAAGTATAGTCCTCTAGAAGGGTGTGGCAACCCACTCTAGTAACTATTCTTGCCTGGAGAACCCCCCTGACAGAGAAGCCTGACAGGCCACAGTTCACAGGGTTTCAAAGGGTCAGACACTACTGCAGTGACCCCAGGTGCATAGACCCAAGACTTTTTTGCCTGTGGCAGCTCTGCCCCGGTGGGGTTGAGCTTGAAGGTGGCACAGCTGTTTGAGTCATGGGGATCCTGATGGCACCACGTGTGCAGGGACACAGACTGCCTCAGGTGCAGGATTTATGAGCCTATCAGAGTCTGGCTGGCCATCAGAAGGCCTCTTAGGCTAGTCTTTCTCCGTGCCTCCCTTGCTTGGGGTCCTTCCCTGTTGTTCAGTGCGTTTTTATATTAGAGCTTCACAAGTGCACACCTTACAATACATTCACCCTATTCTTTTACACACTCAACAGAAATGAAAATATGCACACAATAACACATTTACACAGATTTTACAGCAGTAGTGTCCATCTTGGCCTCAAACTGGAAAGCACTCAAATGCCTATAACCAGAAGAATAGATACGGAAACCGTAGCACATTAATACTGTGGCATATAGTATATATGCCCTAAGGCCCTGAAAGAGGGCCTTAAGGTTTGTATCTGTACCTAATGTTTTACTTCTTGACCCAGGTGCTAGTTAAATGGTCACAATAAGATTATAGAAATTGATCATACTTTCCAGCTTAGACACATACACTCTCTTGTGTACCTTAAACTTACATTTTTTTCTTTAAAACCTTTATAAAACTCATCTTCATGCAACATTAGAATCAGTCCCCCAAATGATGTATTGTTAGGTAGAGGATTTGGGAAGCTGATGAGACCTTTAGGATAGGCATATTATGAATGGATTTTATGCTCGTATAAAATAGAGACCAGTGCAAGTTTAATGCATGAATCAGGACACTCAAAGCCAGTGCTTTGGGACAACCCAGAGGGGAGGGGTGGGGTGGAGGTGGTAGGGGCATTCAGAATGTGGGGATACATATGTACCTGCGGCTGATTCATGTCAATGTATGGCCAAAAAAAATCACAATATTGTAAATGAATTATCCTCAAGTTAAAATAAATTACTTAATTTTGAAAAGAAATCTTAGAGAACCTACTAACCTGTTCCTCTGTATGAGAACACAGAGAGAAGACAGTCATTTATAAACTGAAAAAAAAAAAGCCTTTAGAGCAATGTCCCCAGTCCCTACAACGACCAGGCTGAACAGTAGGATATAAGGGGTGGTGAGCGAAGCTTCATCCATTTTACAGCCAGTCCTCATTGCTCACATTACTGCCTGCGCTCTGCCTCCTGTGAGATCAGCAGCGGCATTAGATTATCATAGGAACGTGAACAATGCTGTGAACTGCACACAGAAGGTATCTATGTTGCAAGCTCCTATTGAGAATCGAAAGCCTGATGATCTGAGGTGGACCTGAGCTGGTGATGTTAGCACTGTCCTCAGTGCTGCAAGAAACTGATTACCATTAGCAGAAAGATTTGACTGCACAAAGTCATGATAGGTCAACTGTTTGCAGACTCCTATCAAAACTCTATCACTGACAGGCAAGTAAAAATTGAATTACATCTGGTGCAGGTTTTAAGTCAAAATCCGACACTTGTTTTAGTGCATTCATGGTCTCCACTATTTTACTTGCCACTTCCAGCGCTGCCTCTTTCCCACACTGCACTTGTGTTGGTCCCAGTTTTCATTAGCTCACAAGCTAAACACTAGCTAAAATAAGTAAAAAAAGCAAAACAAAACAGATGCCTCTGGAGAGCTTCTCTGAAAGGGGTGAAGACCAAATGATGGGAAAGCAGAAGACTCTATGACTGTGAACACAAGGCAAGTGGCATTTAAAAGAAAATACCTAAGAATCCTACATGTTCATTAAAACAGTGGATTCATACTCCAAGCACACTTTGTATATTTGATGACTAGTTATCCAACAAAGTCATGAAATCTTTGAAACTACTTCACCAAATAGAGATCAAGCACCTTGCATTAAACGAACAAGTCTTCTGAGTTTTCCAAAGAAAAAGAAATGTGAACACAAAGAATTGAAGCTATTGTTGAAGGCCCACTTCACTGAACGTGTCTGCACTGAGAGCACCATTCTTACTGGCTAGCTTCATGCTAAAGCTAAGAAGCCCTTTACCATTGGTGAGGGGTTGACCCTTCCTGCTGCTAAAGACATTGGTTGTGAATTTTAGGAGATGCTGCAATTCCAAAGTGCCACATATTCCTCTTTTGCCTACAACCATTACTGCTGCTGTTGCTCAGTCATGTCTGACTCTGTGTGACTCCACAGACAGCAGCCCACCAGCTCTCCCATCCCTGGGATTCTCCAGGCAAGAACACAGGAGTGGGTTGCCATTTCCTTCTCCAATGCATGAAAGCGAAGAGGGAAAGTGAGCAGAGCTAGAAAATAATTTCACAATTTGTCTGGAAATGCAAAAAAGCTCGACTAGCCAACGCAATCTTGAAAAGAAGACTGCAACTGGAGGAATCCACCTGCCTGACTCAGGCTCTCCTACAAAGCCACAGTCATCAAGACAGTATGGTACTGGCACAAAGACAGAAATATAGATCAATGAAACAAAATAGAAAGCCCAGAAATAGATCCATGCACCTGTGGACACCTTATCTTTGACAAAGGATGCAAGAATACACAATGGAGAAAAGACAATCTCTTTAACAAGTGGTGCTGGAGAAACTGGTCAACAACTTCTAAAGAATGAAACTAGAACATTTTCTAACACCATACACAAAAATATACTCAAAATGATTAAAGATCTAAAAGTAAGACCAGAAACTGGAGGAGAACATAGGCAAAACACTCTCGACACACAAATCACACCAGGATCCTCTATGACCCACCTCACAGAATATTGGAAAGAAAAAGAAAAATAAACAAATGGGACCTAATTAAAATTAAAAGCTTCTGCACAACAAGGGAAACTATAAGCAAGAGGGAAAGGCAGCCTTCAGAATGGGAGAAAATAATAGCAAATGAAGCATCAGACAAACAGCTAATCTCAAAATGCAACTCCTGCAGCTCAATTGCAGAAAACTAAACAACCCAGTCAAAAAATGGGCCAAAGAACAAAATAGATATTTCCCCAAAGAAGACATACAGATGGCTAACAAACACATGAAAAGATGCTCAACATCACTCATTATCAGAGAAATGCAAATCAAAACCACAGTGAGGTACCATTTCACGCCAGTCAGAATGGCTGCTATCCAAAAGCGTACAAGCAACAAATGCTGGAGAAGGTGTGGAGAAAAGGGAACCCTCTTACACTGTTGGTGGGAATGCAAACCAGTACAGCCACTACGGAGAAGTGTGAGAGACTTCCTCCTTAAAACTGGACATTGAACTGCCATACGACCCAGCAATACCACTGCTGGGCATACACACCAAGGAAACCAGAATCGAAAGAGACACATGTACACTAGTGTTCACTGAAGCACTGTTTATAATAGCCAGGACATGGAAGCAACCTAGATGTCGATCAGCAGATGACTGGATAAGAAAGCTGTGGTACATATACACAATGGAGTATGCAAATAAATTCTTCAGCACCATCTTTCTAGATGCTGCATATATGCATTAGTATACAGTATTTTGGAGAAGACAACGACACCCCTTCCAGTATTTAGCTTTCTGACTTTCTTCACTATGTATAATAGGATCAAGATTCATCCACCTCATTAGACCTGACTCAAATGTGTTCTTTTTTATGACTGAGTAACACTCCATTGAAAACTTTTTTCCAGTCCGATGGTCAGTTTTCAGTCCAATCCCAGAAAAGGGCAATGCCAAAGAATATTCAAACCCCTGCACAGCTGCGCTCATCTCACATGCTAGCAAAGTAATGTTCAAATTTCTCCAAACAAGGCTTCAACAGTATATGAACCAGGAACTCCAAGATGTTCAAACTCGATTTAGAGCAGGCAGAGGAATCAGACATCAAATTCCCAACATTTGTCAGATCATAGAACAAGCAAGGGAACTCCAGGAAACCATCGACTTCTGCTGCATTGATTTTGTCAATGCCTTTGACTCTGTAGATCTCTGCAAACTGCGGAAAATTCTTCAAGAGATGGGGATACCAGGCCAACGTACCTGCCTTTTGAGAAATCTGTATGCAGGTCAAGAAACAGCTATTATAATGAGACATGGAAAAACAGTCTGGGTCCAAATCTGGAAAAGAGTACATCAAAGCTGGATAATGTTACCCTGGCTTATTTAACTTATAGGCAGAATATTGTGCTAGATGCAAAATGCTGGGCTAGATGAAACACAAGCTGCAATTAAGACTGCGAGGAGAAATATCAACAACCTGGGATACTCGGAGGATGCCACCCTTATGGCAGAAAGTGAAGAGGAGCTAAAAGAGCCTTTTGATGGAAGTGAAAGAGAGTGAAAAAGTCGCGCCTTAAAAACTCAACATTTAGAAAGCTCAGATCATGGCATCCAGTCTCATTACTTTTCACGGGAAATAGGTGGGGAAACAATGGAAACAGTCACAGACTTTATTTGGGGGTGCTCCAAAATCACTGCAGATGGTGACTGCAGCCATGCTATTAAAAGACTCCTGCTCCTTGGAAGAAAAGCTATGACCAACCTATTCTCCATTCTCCAGGCAAAAATACTGGAGTGGTTTGCCATTGCCTTCTCCAAGATCTGGATACCTACCAGCAGGAGACCTAGATAGACATTTCCCCAAAGAAGACATACAGATGGCCAACAGGCCACATAAAAGATGCTCAGTATCACCAATAAAAGGAAATGCAAATTGAAACCACACTGGGGTATCACATCACACCAGTCAGAATGGCTAGTGTTTAAAAAGTCTGCAGATTGATAAGCACTGGAGAAGGGGTGGGGAAAAAACGGACCCTCCTACACTGTTGGTGGGAAAGTAAGTTGATGCATTTACCATGGAGAACATTGCGGAGGATCCTTCAAAACCTGAAAACAGAGTTACCATATGGTCCAGCAATCCCATTCCTGGGCATATATCCAGAGAAGAACATGATTCGAAAAGATGCATGAAGCCCAAATGTTCATAGCAGCATTATTTAGAAATAGCCAAGACATGGATGCAACCTAGATGTCCATCAACAGATGAATAGATAAAGAAGATGTACGATGTAGCCCCTAGCCTGGGCCACGGTCACCACTCCAGGAGTAACCCTCAGCTGAGGTCAGGATCTGGAGATCACAGCTCTGGCCAGGGGGCAGGCTTGAGGCTCCTGAGAGCACAGGAGCTCTGATGCCCACCTGGCACCCTTACCTTCATCCCTCGTGTTATATTTGGGAACGTCTTTTTCAAATCTTGCATGCCTCTGGGAACCAACCTGCTGATGACATGAAAATGCAACACCGGGGTCATCAAGGTGGTTCTAGTGGAAACCAAGGCAAGCGATTACAAAGCTGGCAAAAAAAAGATTCCACATTTGAGATTTCAGCAAGATAACCTCAAGTGTACTGCTTTTCCCAAAGGCAGAATGAAATTTCTGCTCCTTTGCTATGATATCACTTGAGTGATTATGCAATAAATGCCTTTCTAGCTTTATATGGTACATTTTAAGGGGAGAAACAAAAACAGTGAGTGCACGTTCAGTCAATAAGTCGTGTTCCACTCTTTGCGACCTTATGGATGGTAGCCCGCCAGGCTCCTCTGTCCATGAGATTCTCCAGGCAAGAATACTGGAGTGGTGCCGGAGGCCAGAGTGAGGAACTCCGCCCATGGCAAAGTCATGAGGAAGGAGGCTTGGCCTACGCAAAGGCATGATCAAGCCTCAGGAAACCCCCTGTTCCCGAGCATCTACCAAACCAGAGTCTATCTCCTTTACTGTTTCATGCTCTCGTCTACAACTCTGACTATATGGGGGGCTGTCCCCCACCAGTTCTCTCGGAGAAGGAGTAAACATGCAGCTCCAAGTCAATAAAAATTCCTGAGTGTGACAAGAGTGTTTCAACTTACGGACTCTTCTGAATGTTATCTAGCCCATCTGTATAGGTTTGTCCGGCCACATGTGATTGTTTACAGCCTCCCAACCTGAGAGCACAAGATGTTTTAGACTTACTAAAGGCAAATTCTTTGGGGAAATTGTCAGTATAGTGGGTTAGTTAGGAATTATATTGGTGAAGGGTTTCTTATTTGTTGTGCCAATAATTGCTGCTAATTCCCTGCCCTGGGTGTGACAAGGATGTCTCAGGTCAAACCTCTCTGCTGACAGACTAGCTTGTGTGACAGGACTATCCATATTCCTGCCCCTATGCACATGATTGTTTACTACCTCTCAACCATAAACAGCACAGAGAGTTTGGAGTATTTTGAGAGTCTTAATTAGCATAGGGCTTTTCTCACTGTTGAGTCAATGATTGCCACCAGGCCTCCATATCCTTAGGCACCTGGGAATATATTAATCAATGTATTTGGAATATAGAAAAGGAAATAGAGTAGTTTTTAAGGTTAGCAATACTACACTTTTTGAGTTAATGAATTTTCTCTTTTGTAATAGATCACTGTACTTTGTTATAAATCACTGTGTCCTTGCTGTGTAAAAATGTAACTTTATCACTATCTTAAGACTAAATAGATCTTAAGAGGAACATTGGCGAAGGGTTTTCATTTGTTGGGCTGATGTTTGCTGCTAAATCTCCATATTCCCTGCCTTATAATGAATATAACTAACATATAGCAGAAATAAGTATCAACCTTTAAGCACATAGGAGAAGTAAGTATTAACCTTTAAGATTAATCATGTTAACCTTCAGTTAAATAAATTCCTTTCTTGACTGTAACTCACTACACCCTCACCCTATAGGAATGCAACTTTATTTGGAGGGTGGTGCCTGGTTTAATAAAAAACGCTCTGGAAAAAATAAGTTTTTTGTTATCAAGAAAGAAAGGGTCGTAAAATGTCAGCAGGTCTCATGGCCAGAAGATGATGTAAAACCCCTAAGATCTTTTTTTATGTAAAGCACCTGATTTTGATAAAGGTCAGGACTGCTGATCCCCGCATGACTCTGTATTCATTCCTATGTGTAACAAAAGGTATATAAGCAAACCCCAAAATAAAGAAATGGGATCAGTTTCCAGAAAGACTGATTCCCCCATGTCGCTTCTTTCTTGCTCCCCATTTTTTCTTGCTGAATTCCCATCTGGAGCATGGGTGCTTGCCATGTCTACTTACTTGTCCCAGCTTTCAAGCCCACATGAGAAGGAGCCCAAGGAGGGGCACCTTCTGATATTCAAGTGGTGCTGGTGGCCCAATGTAGATGGTGCAAATTCCTTGTCTTGGAATTTTATTGGTATCCCACGTAAAACAAGTTATTCAGCCTCTTTTTCTCTCCTACTATTTTCTGGTTGAATTCCCACCTGGTGCGTGGGTACCCACCAAGCCTGCTAATTTTGCCTGGGCTTCTAAGATCAGACAGTGGGGGCCTCAGTGCCTCCTCTCCTTCAGGAGAATGGGAAGACGCCTGCAGCCTATGTAGGTGGTGATTGGTATTCCATGTAAACCAAGTTATTCAGCCTCTTTTCTCTGCTAATTTTCTAATCCCTCTCTATCTGTAATTAAATAAGTTATTTCCAAGGACGCTGACTCCGTCCCCACCTTGGAATCACCCTGGATCCACCGGGGCTGGACCCTGGCAGAGTGAGCTGCCGTTGTCTTCTCTAAAGCAATCTTACCGACCCAAGGATTGAAACTGCTTCTCCTTCAGGCAGATTCTTTACCACTGGGCCACCTGGGAAGCCAAAAAATACAACAGAGATACTTGTAAGAGATTCTTAGATGGGACTTCCCTCGTGGTCCCATGCTGCCATGTACTTAAGACTCCATGCTGCCAATGCCAGGGGCACAGCTTTGATCACTGCTCAGGGAACTCAAGGGCATGGCAACCCACTCCAGTATTCCTGCCTGGAGAATCCCATGGACAGAGGAGCCTGGCGGGCTAAAGTCTATGAGATCGCAAAGAGTCGGAGGTGGACTCCATTGAAGTGACTTAGCACCCACAGGGTAACTAAGATCACACACATTGTGCAGCACAACCAAAAGATAAATAATAAAGGCATCTTCCCCTACCAAAATTGTGTAACAAGGGATTACTTTAAAAAAAAAGAAGAAAGAAAGAAAGAAAAAGCTTGTTAGGGAATGCATGGTGACTTGAATTTCTAACAAGCTCTCTGTACAGTGCTGAGTCTGTTGGCTCATTTGACAGCACATTGTTAGAACCAGGGAAGAAAATGACAGTGAGGAGAATCCAGATACCATAGGAGAATCCAGATACCCTTTATACCACAATAAAGTTTATCTCAGAGACCGGAAGATCCCTTGAAGAAAGAAGAAGGGAGAAGCAAATGGCAGCCCCACTCCACTAGTCTTGCCTGGAGAATCCCACGGACATAGGAGCCTGGTGGGCTATGGTCCATGGAGTCACAAAGAATCGCTACTTAGCACAGACACACACAGTTTATCCCGTTTCCTCCTTCTCATTCCCAGTACAGTCACACACACACACACACACACACACACACACGGCAAAAGGACTGGTCATCCATCCCTAAAGCTGATAATTCAAGGCCTTCACAGGAAGCAGGATGCTGAAAAGGAAGCCTCTGCTTCTTTGGGGTTTCGGGGCTACTGCTTTGGATACCGGAAATTACTTCACTGGCCACTGGCCAAAAATTTCTTCCCACTGAGCCTGTGTGACCCTCATTCAAGGAACTGAGCCGTATTTGACTAGCAGTAGAAATAACAGGAAACAAACAGAGGACTGCTGTCTGATAGGTGGTGGAATTTCTACTGCAACAGAGACTTCTTCTGGGCACACATAACATGTTTCTAAAAGTTGGATAGTTTGTCATTCCTTCAGTTCAGTTCAGTTCAGTCGCTCAGTCATGTCTGACTCTTTGGACCCCATGAATCACAGTACACCAGGCCTCCCTGTCCATCACCAACTCCCGGAGTTCACTCAGACTCACATCCATCGAGTCAGTGATGCCATCCAGCCATCTCATCCTCTGCCCCCTTTTCCTCGTGTCCCCAATCCCTCCCAGCATCAGAGTCTTTTCCAATGAGTCAACTCTTCGCATAAGGTGGCCAAAGTACTAGAGTTTCAGCTTTAGCATCATTCCTTCCAAAGAATCCCAGGGCTGATCTTCTTCAGAATGGACTGGTTGGATTTCCTGGCAGTCCAAGGGACTCTCAAGAGTCTTCTCCAACACCACAGTTCAAAAGCATCAATTCTTTGGTGCTCAGCCTTCTTCACAGTCCCACTCTCACATCCATACATGACCACTGGAAAAACCATAGCCATGACTGGACGGACCTTTGTTGGCAAGCAATGTCTCTGCTTTTCAATATGCTATCTAGGTTGGTCATATCTTTCCTTACCTTTGCACAATTAAACTTGTAGAAAGCCAATCATTGTGTGATTGGCTTTTAGAACAATACAGTTGCTACATTTCAGAATAGTTTTTAGATGAGGACTTACCTGGTGGTCCAGGGGTTCAGACTCTGTGCGTCCACTGCAGGGGAAATGGATTCCCCAGCAGAGGAAAGTAATATCTCCAGGAACTAACATCTCACATGTCCTTTGGTGTTGCTGTCTTTTTCTAAATGAAGCTTTATTTTTTCTAAATAAAGCATGAGGTACCATGCTTCATCCTTTCACTTACCTTCTGACAGTGGCTACTCTGGGACTCCCAGGGCAGTGGTGGTAACTGCCATTGAGACCAGCAGCTTACAAAGGCTAAAATATTTACTATCTGGCCTCTTCATAACAGGACTTCCTGGTGGCTCAGCTGGTAAAGAATCTGCCTGCAATGCAAGAGACATGGGTTCAATCCCTAGGTTAGGAAGATCCCCCAGAGAAGGGAAAGGCTACCCACTCCAGTGTTCTTGGGCTTTCCTGGTGGCTCACATGGTAAAGAATCCACCGCAAAGCGGTAGTCCTGGCTTTGATCCCCGGTTGGGAAGATACCCTGGAAAAGGAAAAGGCTACGTGCACTCCGGTATTCCAGCCTGAAGAATTCCATGGATGTATAGTACATGGGGTTGCAAAGAGTCAGAGACGACTGAGCGACATTCACTTTCATTTTTCTCCTCAGAATAAAGCTTTCTGACCCCTTAATAGACTCACGTGCTGTCACTAGTTTGAGAGACCGGGGTTACGTACATGGTTCACTGGTAACCAAGGGCATCGCAATGGGACCCAAAGACTGAAAGGAAGAGCCACCACGTTCAAACCATGGGCCCCCTCATGGGCGACTGACCCACACTTTCCCTGTGAGAGCCTTTTGGTCCCTCGGGATGGAGATCTTGCTCTGGTCTGTGTATCAGACACGTTTCTGCCGTGTGTGCAACCAGCTGCATGTAAATCTGTGTCATGTGCAAACGGGAGTTCTTGCCACAAGCGAAAGCCCTTGAGGTTCGTGTGGATTTCCTATCGCCTGCCTCATGGCTGCTTCATAAGCATTATAGCAGTCATTTTGAAATTAGTGAGAGTCTGTGTTAGTGAGCAGACTGCCTTTTTGTTAGATATCTGAGCTGTGACATCAGAGCACATGGCTGCCCAGAAATGTCATCTCATTTTACTACGTTAGTAAACTGCTGCAGAAAGAAACATAACGTTTAAACGAAGGTTGAGATATGCAATGTGTGTATATGTGTCAATGGACATGAGTTTGAGTAAACTCCGGCAGTTGGTGATGGACAGGGAGGCTTGGTGCTGCAGTCCTGGGGTAGCAAAGAGTTGGACACGACTGAGTGACTGAACTGAACTGATATATGTGTCCATCCTATAGACCTCCCTGTGGGGCCCTATACCAAGGTCCAGGTGTGGAGCCCTTGGAGCGAGGTCACAGGATAAAAATCTCTGGAACTGATCAAGTCCTATAGCAACTGTTGCCCTGAGCTCCCAGATCTAAACTGGCCAGTTTTCT
>NW_017213344.1:0-15713 GCF_001704415.2 Capra hircus | reverse complement strand
GGCTCCCCAGGAAGGAGCAGGAGGCTCGGAAACGCCACTGGCGCCTTCCTGGCTTCAGCTCTACCCCTGCCTTGCCTTTGCACTTAGGTCCCAAGCGTCCTTGAGGAGGGCTTAGGGGCTGGTGGGTTGCACACTGCCAAGGGCTCCAGCAGTGAAAGCTCTGTCAGAGGGAAGCGAAGGGCAACAGCAGGGCTCCTTCAGCGGTTCCTTGGCCGCCCAGACAAAGCTCCGCACGGAGAGCACCAGGTTCCAAGGGCCCCTGGCTGGGTTTTGCATCCCCACACTCCCAGAGGCTGACTCCGTGGGTGCCTAGAAAGTGTGTGAGAGACGTAGGTTCCCTAGCACTCTCCTCCCCAGCAGAGACATGTGCAGGTGGTTGGGGCCTTATCCTGCGTGTCTGGGTTCCCGCCCACAGCCTCAACTCAGGGGAAGCAGCCCCTGAGGCAAGACCTGCTGGAGGAGCCCTGCGCGCCCGCCTGATAGGCGAGAGCACAGCCAGCAGTGTAGCGAGCCTCCTCGGGAGAAGAGGAGGCAGCCGAGCCCAGTCAAGAGGAAAGCCCTGCTTGCACGGAGCTAAGTGGCCTCCAGTACGGCAGAGCTCTAGCTCTGCTCAGAGCCCCGATCTGGCAGAGTTTCTGGCGCGAGGCTGCTCGGCCGGGGGCTCGCCTTGCCCAGACTTGCCTTGCTTTTAGGCTCCCTCCCCAGGAAGGAGCTGTCTGAGCGAGCCTGGGAGACGCCACTGGTGCCTTCCTTGCCTCAGCTCCAATCCTGCCTTGCCTTTGCACATAGGTGCCAGGCGTCGTTGGGGAGGGCTTAGGGGGTGGTGGGTTGCACACTGCCAAGGGCTTCAGCAGTGAGAGCTCTGTCAGAGGGAAGGGAAGGGCAACTGCAGGGCTCCTCCAGCGGTTTCTAGGCCGCCTAGAATCAGCGCCGCACCGAGAGCACCAGGCTCCCAGGGCCCCTGGCTGGGGTTTTCAGCCCCGCACACACGGAGGCTGATTCCTTGGGTGCCCAGAAAGTGTATGACAGACGTAGGTTCCCTAGCACTCTCCTCCCCAGCAGAGACATGTGCAGGTGTTTGGGGCCTGATCCTGCGTGTCTGGGTTCCTGCCCACAGCCCCAACTCAGGGGAAGCAGCCCCTGAGGCAAGACCTGCTGGAGGAGCCCTGCGCCCCCGCCTGATAGGCGAGTGCACAGCCAGCAGGGAAGCGAGCCTCCTCGGGGAAGAGGAGGCAGCCCAGCCCCGTCAAGTTGAAAGCCCTGCTTGCACGGAGCTAAGTGCGCCTCCAGTACGGCAGAGCTCTAGCTCTGCTCAGAGCCCCGATCTGGCAGAGTTCCTGGCGCGAGGCTGCTCTGCCGGGGGCTAGCCTTGCCCAGACTTGCCTTGCTTTTAGGCTGCCTCTCCAGGAAGGAGCAGGCAGCAGGAGCCTGGGAGTCGCCACTGGCGCCTTTCTTGCCTCAGCTCCAATCCTGCCTTGCCTTTGCACTTAGGTCCCAGTCCTCCTTAAGGAGAGCTTAGGGGCTGGTGGGTTGCACACTGCCAAGGGCTCCAGCAGTGAGAATTCTGTCAGAGGGAAGGGAAGGGCAACTGCAGGGCTCCTCCAGCGGTTGCTTGGCCGCCCAGATTCAGCGCCACACGGAGAGCACCAGGCTCCCAGGGCCCCTGGCTGGGGTTTTCAGCCCCGCACACACGGAGGCTGATTCCTTGGGTGCCCAGAAAGTGTATGACAGACGTAGGTTCCCTAGCACTCTCCTCCCCAGCAGAGACATGTGCAGGTGTTTGGGGCCTGATCCTGCGTGTCTGGGTTCCTGCCCACAGCCCCAACTCAGGGGAAGCAGCCCCTGAGGCAAGACCTGCTGGAGGAGCCCTGCGCCCCCGCCTGATAGGCGAGTGCACAGCCAGCAGGGAAGCGAGCCTCCTCGGGGGAAGAGGAGGCAGCAAGTCCCCGTCAAGCTGAAATCCCTGCTTACACGAAGCTAAGTGCGACTCCAGTACGGCAGATCTCTAGCTCTGTTCAGAGGCCCGATCTGGCAGAGTTCCTGGCACCAAGATGCTCTGCCATAGGCGAGCCTTGCGCAGACTTGCCTTGCTTTAAGGCTCCCTCCCCAGGAAGGAGCAGGCTGTGTGAGGCTCGGAAACGCCACTGGCGCCTTCCTGGCTTCAGCTCTACCCCTGCCTTGCCTTTGCACTTAGGTCCCAAGCGTCCTTGAGGAGGGCTTAGGGGCTGGTGGGTTGCACACTGCCAAGGGCTCCAGCAGTGAAAGCTCTGTCAGAGGGAAGCGAAGGGCAACAGCAGGGCTCCTTCAGCGGTTCCTTGGCCGCCCAGACAAAGCTCCGCACGGAGAGCACCAGGTTCCAAGGGCCCCTGGCTGGGTTTTGCATCCCCACACTCCCAGAGGCTGACTCCGTGGGTGCCTAGAAAGTGTGTGAGAGACGTAGGTTCCCTAGCACTCTCCTCCCCAGCAGAGACATGTGCAGGTGGTTGGGGCCTTATCCTGCGTGTCTGGGTTCCCGCCCACAGCCTCAACTCAGGGGAAGCAGCCCCTGAGGCAAGACCTGCTGGAGGAGCCCTGCGCGCCCGCCTGATAGGCGAGAGCACAGCCAGCAGTGTAGCGAGCCTCCTCGGGAGAAGAGGAGGCAGCCGAGCCCAGTCAAGAGGAAAGCCCTGCTTGCACGGAGCTAAGTGGCCTCCAGTACGGCAGAGCTCTAGCTCTGCTCAGAGCCCCGATCTGGCAGAGTTTCTGGCGCGAGGCTGCTCGCCGGGGCTCGCCTTGCCCAGACTTGCCTTGCTTTTAGGCTCCCTCCCCAGGAAGGAGCTGTCTGAGCGAGCCTGGGAGACGCCACTGGTGCCTTCCTTGCCTCAGCTCCAATCCTGCCTTGCCTTTGCACATAGGTGCCAGGCGTCGTTGGGGAGGGCTTAGGGGGTGGTGGGTTGCACACTGCCAAGGGCTTCAGCAGTGAGAGCTCTGTCAGAGGGAAGGGAAGGGCAACTGCAGGGCTCCTCCAGCGGTTTCTAGGCCGCCTAGAATCAGCGCCGCACCGAGAGCACCAGGCTCCCAGGGCCCCTGGCTGGGGTTTTCAGCCCCGCACACACGGAGGCTGATTCCTTGGGTGCCCAGAAAGTGTATGACAGACGTAGGTTCCCTAGCACTCTCCTCCCCAGCAGAGACATGTGCAGGTGTTGGGGCCTGATCCTGCGTGTCTGGGTTCCTGCCCACAGCCCCAACTCAGGGGAAGCAGCCCCTGAGGCAAGACCTGCTGGAGGAGCCCTGCGCCCCCGCCTGATAGGCGAGTGCACAGCCAGCAGGGAAGCGAGCCTCCTCGGGGGAAGAGGAGGCAGCCCCCGTCAAGCCCCTGCTTCACGAAGCTAAGTGCGCTCCAGTACGGCAGATCTCTAGCTCTGTTCAGAGCCCGATCTGGCAGAGTTCCTGGCAAGTGCTCTGCCGGCGAGCCTTGCCAGACTTGCCTTGCTTTAAGGCTCCCTCCCAGGAAGGAGCAGAGCTCGGAAACGCCACTGGCGCCTTCCTGGCCTCAGCTCTACCCCTGCCTTGCCTTTGCACTTAGGTCCAGCGTCCTTAGGAGGCTTAGGGGCTGGTGGGTTGCACACTGCCAAGGGCTCCAGCAGTGAAATCTGTCAGAGGGAAGGAAGGGCAACAGCAGGGCTCCTCAGCGGTTCTTGGCCGCCCAGACAGCTCCGCACGGAGAGCACCAGGTTCCAAGGGCCCCTGGCTGGGTTTTCATCCCCACACACGAGGCTGATCCTGGGTGCCTAGAAAGTGTGTGAGAGACGTAGGTTCCCTAGCACTCTCCTCCCCAGCAGAGACATGTGCAGGTGTTGGGGCCTTATCCTGCGTGTCTGGGTTCCGCCCACAGCCCAACTCAGGGGAAGCAGCCCCTGAGGCAAGACCTGCTGGAGGAGCCCTGCGCCCCGCCTGATAGGCGAGAGCACAGCCAGCAGTGCGAGCCTCCTCGGGGAAGAGGAGGCAGCCGAGCCCAGTCAAGAGGAAAGCCCTGCTTGCACGGAGCTAAGTGCGCCTCCAGTACGGCAGAGCTCTAGCTCTGCTCAGAGCCCCGATCTGGCAGAGTTCTGGCGCGAGGCTGCTCTGCCGGGGGCTCGCCTTGCCCAGACTTGCCTTGCTTTTAGGCTCCCTCCCAGGAAGGAGCTCAGCGAGCCTGGGAGACGCCACTGGTGCCTTCTTGCCTCAGCTCCAATCCTGCCTTGCCTTTGCACTTAGGTCCCAGCCTCCTTAAGGAGAGCTTAGGGGCTGGTGGGTTGCACACTGCCAAGGGCTCCAGCAGTGAGAATTCTGTCAGAGGGAAGGGAAGGGCAACTGCAGGGCTCCTCCAGCGGTTGCTTGGCCGCCCAGATTCAGCGCCACACGGAGAGCACCAGGCTCCCAGGGCCCCTGGCTGGGGTTTTCAGCCCCGCACACACGGAGGCTGATTCCTTGGGTGCCCAGAAAGTGTATGACAGACGTAGGTTCCCTAGCACTCTCCTCCCCAGCAGAGACATGTGCAGGTGTTTGGGGCCTGATCCTGCGTGTCTGGGTTCCTGCCCACAGCCCCAACTCAGGGGAAGCAGCCCCTGAGGCAAGACCTGCTGGAGGAGCCCTGCGCCCCCGCCTGATAGGCGAGTGCACAGCCAGCAGGGAAGCGAGCCTCCTCGGGGGAAGAGGAGGCAGCAAGTCCCCGTCAAGCTGAAATCCCTGCTTGCACGAAGCTAAGTGCGACTCCAGTACGGCAGATCTCTAGCTCTGTTCAGAGGCCCGATCTGGCAGAGTTCCTGGCACCAAGATGCTCTGCCATAGGCGAGCCTTGCGCAGACTTGCCTTGCTTTAAGGCTCCCTCCCCAGGAAGGAGCAGGCTGTGTGAGGCTCGGAAACGCCACTGGCGCCTTCCTGGCTCAGCTCTACCCCTGCCTTGCCTTTGCACTTAGGTCCCAAGCGTCCTTGAGGAGGGCTTAGGGGCTGGTGGGTTGCACACTGCCAAGGGCTCCAGCAGTGAAAGCTCTGTCAGAGGGAAGCGAAGGGCAACAGCAGGGCTCCTTCAGCGGTTCCTTGGCCGCCCAGACAAAGCTCCGCACGGAGAGCACCAGGTTCCAAGGGCCCCTGGCTGGGTTTTGCATCCCCACACTCCCAGAGGCTGACTCCGTGGGTGCCTAGAAAGTGTGTGAGAGACGTAGGTTCCCTAGCACTCTCCTCCCCAGCAGAGACATGTGCAGGTGGTTGGGGCCTGATCCTGCGTGTCTGGGTTCCCGCCCACAGCCCAACTCAGGGGAAGCAGCCCCTGAGGCAAGACCTGCTGGAGGAGCCCTGCGCGCCCGCCTGATAGGCGAGAGCACAGCCAGCAGGAAGCGAGCCTCCTCGGGAGAAGAGGAGGCAGCCGAGCCCAGTCAAGAGGAAAGCCCTGCTTGCACGGAGCTAAGTGCGCCTCCAGTACGGCAGAGCTCTAGCTCTGCTCAGAGCCCCGATCTGGCAGAGTTTCTGGCGCGAGGCTGCTCGCCGGGGCTCGCCTTGCCCAGACTTGCCTTGCTTTTAGGCTCCCTCCCCAGGAAGGAGCTGTCTGAGCGAGCCTGGGAGACGCCACTGGCGCCTTCCTTGCCTCAGCTCCAATCCTGCCTTGCCTTTGCACATAGGTGCCAGGCGTCCTTTGGGGAGGGCTTAGGGGTGGTGGGTTGCACACTGCCAAGGGCTTCAGCAGTGAGAGCTCTGTCAGAGGGAAGGGAAGGGCAACTGCAGGGCTCCTCCAGCGGTTTCTGGCCGCCAGAATCAGCGCCGCACCGAGAGCACCAGGCTCCCAGGGCCCCTGGCTGGGGTTTTCAGCCCCGCACACACGGAGGCTGATTCCTTGGGTGCCCAGAAAGTGTATGACAGACGTAGGTTCCCTAGCACTCTCCTCCCCAGCAGAGACATGTGCAGGTGGTTGGGGCCTGATCCTGCGTGTCTGGGTTCCTGCCCACAGCCCCAACTCAGGGGAAGCAGCCCCTGAGGCAAGACCTGCTGGAGGAGCCCTGCGCCCCCGCCTGATAGGCGAGTGCACAGCCAGCAGGGAAGCGAGCCTCCTCGGGGGAAGAGGAGGCAGCCCAGCCCCGTCAAGTTGAAAGCCCTGCTTGCACGGAGCTAAGTGCGCCTCCAGTACGGCAGAGCTCTAGCTCTGCTCAGAGCCCCGATCTGGCAGAGTTCCTGGCGCGAGGCTGCTCTGCCGGGGGCTAGCCTTGCCCAGACTTGCCTTGCTTTTAGGCTCCCTCCCAGGAAGGAGCAGGCAGCAGGAGCCTGGGAGTCGCCACTGGCGCCTTCCTTGCCTCAGCTCCAATCCTGCCTTGCCTTTGCACTTAGGTCCCAGCCTCCTTAAGGAGGCTTAGGGGCTGGTGGGTTGCACACTGCCAAGGGCTCCAGCAGTGAGAATTCTGTCAGAGGGAAGGGAAGGGCAACTGCAGGGCTCCTCCAGCGGTTCTTGGCCGCCCAGATCAGCGCCACACGGAGAGCACCAGGCTCCCAGGGCCCCTGGCTGGGTTTTTTCAGCCCCGCACACACGGAGGCTGATTCCTTGGGTGCCCAGAAAGTGTATGACAGACGTAGGTTCCCTAGCACTCTCCTCCCCAGCAGAGACATGTGCAGGTGTTTGGGGCCTGATCCTGCGTGTCTGGGTTCCTGCCCACAGCCCCAACTCAGGGGAAGCAGCCCCTGAGGCAAGACCTGCTGGAGGAGCCCTGCGCCCCGCCTGATAGGCGAGTGCACAGCCAGCAGGGAAGCGAGCCTCCTCGGGGAAGAGGAGGCAGCAAGCCCCGTCAAGCTGAAATCCCTGCTTGCACGAAGCTAAGTGCGACTCCAGTACGGCAGATCTCTAGCTCTTTCAGGCCCGATCTGGCAGACCGCCTTGCCAGACTTGCCTTGCTTTAGGCTCCCTCCCCAGGAAGGAGCATGAGGCTGGGAAACGCCACTGCCCTTCCTGGCTTCAGCTCCCCTGCCTTGCCTTTGCACTTAGGTCCCAAGCGTCCTTGAGGAGGGCTTAGGGGCTGGTGGGTTGCACACTGCCAAGGGCTCCAGCAGTGAAAGCTCTGTCAGAGGGAAGGAAGGGCAAGCAGGGCTCCTCAGCGGTTCTGGCCGCCAGACAGCTCCGCACGAGAGCACCAGGTCCAGGGCCCCTGGCTGGGTTTTCATCCCCACACCCCAGAGGCTGATTCCTTGGGTGCCTAGAAAGTGTTGACAGACGTAGGTTCCCTAGCACTCTCCTCCCCAGCAGAGACATGTGCAGGGTTGGGCCTGCCCCCCCACAGCCCAACTCAGGGGAAGCAGCCCCTGAGGCAAGACCTGCTGGAGGAGCCCTGCGCCCCCGCCTGATAGGCGAGTGCTCCTCGGGGAAGAGGAGGCAGCTTTGCTGCTTTAAGTGCGCCTCCAGTACTCTAGCCTGCTCAGGAAGAGAGCAGCCTTGCCCAGAGCCTGGGAGACAGCAGCAGGAGCTGGGAGTCGCCACTGGCGCCTTTCTTGCCTCAGCTCCAATCCTGCCTTGCCTTTGCACTTAGGTCCCAGTCCTCCTTAAGGAGAGCTTAGGGGCTGGTGGGTTGCACACTGCCAAGGGCTCCAGCAGTGAGAATTCTGTCAGAGGGAAGGGAAGGGCAACTGCAGGGCTCCTCCAGCGGTTGCTTGGCCGCCCAGATTCAGCGCCACACGGAGAGCACCAGGCTCCCAGGGCCCCTGGCTGGGGTTTTCAGCCCCGCACACACGGAGGCTGATTCCTTGGGTGCCCAGAAAGTGTATGACAGACGTAGGTTCCCTAGCACTCTCCTCCCCAGCAGAGACATGTGCAGGTGTTTGGGGCCTGATCCTGCGTGTCTGGGTTCCTGCCCACAGCCCCAACTCAGGGGAAGCAGCCCCTGAGGCAAGACCTGCTGGAGGAGCCCTGCGCCCCCGCCTGATAGGCGAGTGCACAGCCAGCAGGGAAGCGAGCCTCCTCGGGGGAAGAGGAGGCAGCAAGTCCCCGTCAAGCTGAAATCCCTGCTTACACGAAGCTAAGTGCGACTCCAGTACGGCAGATCTCTAGCTCTGTTCAGAGGCCCGATCTGGCAGAGTTCCTGGCACCAAGATGCTCTGCCATAGGCGAGCCTTGCGCAGACTTGCCTTGCTTTAAGGCTCCCTCCCCAGGAAGGAGCAGGCTGTGTGAGGCTCGGAAACGCCACTGGCGCCTTCCTGGCTTCAGCTCTACCCCTGCCTTGCCTTTGCACTTAGGTCCCAAGCGTCCTTGAGGAGGGCTTAGGGGCTGGTGGGTTGCACACTGCCAAGGGCTCCAGCAGTGAAAGCTCTGTCAGAGGGAAGCGAAGGGCAACAGCAGGGCTCCTTCAGCGGTTCCTTGGCCGCCCAGACAAAGCTCCGCACGGAGAGCACCAGGTTCCAAGGGCCCCTGGCTGGGTTTTGCATCCCCACACTCCCAGAGGCTGACTCCGTGGGTGCCTAGAAAGTGTGTGAGAGACGTAGGTTCCCTAGCACTCTCCTCCCCAGCAGAGACATGTGCAGGTGGTTGGGGCCTTATCCTGCGTGTCTGGGTTCCCGCCCACAGCCTCAACTCAGGGGAAGCAGCCCCTGAGGCAAGACCTGCTGGAGGAGCCCTGCGCGCCCGCCTGATAGGCGAGAGCACAGCCAGCAGTGTAGCGAGCCTCCTCGGGAGAAGAGGAGGCAGCCGAGCCCAGTCAAGAGGAAAGCCCTGCTTGCACGGAGCTAAGTGGGCCTCCAGTACGGCAGAGCTCTAGCTCTGCTCAGAGCCCCGATCTGGCAGAGTTTCTGGCGCGAGGCTGCTCGGCCGGGGGCTCGCCTTGCCCAGACTTGCCTTGCTTTTAGGCTCCCTCCCCAGGAAGGAGCTGTCTGAGCGAGCCTGGGAGACGCCACTGGTGCCTTCCTTGCCTCAGCTCCAATCCTGCCTTGCCTTTGCACATAGGTGCCAGGCGTCTTGGGAGGGCTTAGGGGGTGGTGGGTTGCACACTGCCAAGGGCTTCAGCAGTGAGAGCTCTGTCAGAGGGAAGGGAAGGGCAACTGCAGGGCTCCTCCAGCGGTTTCTAGGCCGCCTAGAATCAGCGCGCCGCACGAGAGCACCAGGCTCCCAGGGCCCCTGGCTGGGGTTTTCAGCCCCGCACACACGGAGGCTGATTCCTTGGGTGCCCAGAAAGTGTATGACAGACGTAGGTTCCCTAGCACTCTCCTCCCCAGCAGAGACATGTGCAGGTGGTTGGGGCCTGATCCTGCGTGTCTGGGTTCCTGCCCACAGCCCCTGAGGCAAGACCTGCTGGAGGAGCCCTGCGCCCCGCCTGATAGGCGAGTGCACAGCCAGCAGGGAAGCGAGCCTCCTCGGGGGAAGAGGAGGCAGCCCAGCCCCGTCAAGTTGAAAGCCCTGCTTGCACGGAGCTAAGTGCGCCTCCAGTACGGCAGAGCTCTAGCTCTGCTCAGAGCCCCGATCTGGCAGAGTTCCTGGCGCGAGGCTGCTCTGCCGGGGGCTAGCCTTGCCCAGACTTGCCTTGCTTTTAGGCTGCCTCTCCAGGAAGGAGCAGGCAGCAGGAGCCTGGGAGTCGCCACTGGCGCCTTTCTTGCCTCAGCTCCAATCCTGCCTTGCCTTTGCACTTAGGTCCCAGTCCTCCTTAAGGAGAGCTTAGGGGCTGGTGGGTTGCACACTGCCAAGGGCTCCAGCCGTGAGAATTCTGTCAGAGGGAAGGGAAGGGCAACTGCAGGGCTCCTCCAGCGGTTGCTTGGCCGCCCAGATTCAGCGCCACACGGAGAGCACCAGGCTCCCAGGTCCTCTGGCTGGGGTTTTCAGCCCCGCACACACGGAGGCTGATTCCTTGGGTGCCCAGAAAGTGTATGACAGACGTAGGTTCCCTAGCACTCTCCTCCCCAGCAGAGACATGTGCAGGTGTTTGGGGCCTGATCCTGCGTGTCTGGGTTCCTGCCCACAGCCCCAACTCAGGGGAAGCAGCCCCTGAGGCAAGACCTGCTGGAGGAGCCCTGCGCCCCCGCCTGATAGGCGAGTGCACAGCCAGCAGGGAAGCGAGCCTCCTCGGGGGAAGAGGAGGCAGCAAGTCCCCGTCAAGCTGAAATCCCTGCTTCCACGAAGCTAAGTGCGACTCCAGTACGGCAGATCTCTAGCTCTGTTCAGAGGCCCGATCTGGCAGAGTTCCTGGCACCAAGATGCTCTGCCATAGGCGAGCCTTGCGCCAGACTTGCCTTGCTTTAAGGCTCCCTCCCCAGGAAGGAGCAGGCTGTGTGAGGCTCGGAAACGCCACTGGCGCCTTCCTGGCTTCAGCTCTACCCCTGCCTTGCCTTTGCACTTAGGTCCCAAGCGTCCTTGAGGAGGGCTTAGGGGCTGGTGGGTTGCACACTGCCAAGGGCTCCAGCAGTGAAAGCTCTGTCAGAGGGAAGCGAAGGGCAACAGCAGGGCTCCTTCAGCGGTTCCTTGGCCGCCCAGACAAAGCTCCGCACGGAGAGCACCAGGTTCAAGGGCCCCTGGCTGGGTTTTGCATCCCCACACTCCCAGAGGCTGACTCCGTGGGTGCCTAGAAAGTGTGTGAGAGACGTAGGTTCCCTAGCACTCTCCTCCCCAGCAGAGACATGTGCAGGTGGTTGGGGCCTTATCCTGCGTGTCTGGGTTCCCGCCCACAGCCTCAACTCAGGGGAAGCAGCCCCTGAGGCAAGACCTGCTGGAGGAGCCCTGCGCGCCCGCCTGATAGGCGAGAGCACAGCCAGCAGTGGAGCGAGCCTCCTCGGGAGAAGAGGAGGCAGCCGAGCCCAGTCAAGAGGAGAGCCCTGCTTGCACGGAGCTAAGTGCGCCTCCAGTTCGCAGAGCTCTAGCTCTGCTCAGAGCCCCGATCTGGCAGAGTTTCTGGCGCGAGGCTGCTCGGCCGGGGGGCTCGCCTTGCCCAGACTTGCCTTGCTTTTAGGCTCCCTCCCCAGGAAGGAGCTGTCTGAGCGAGCCTGGGAGACGCCACTGGTGCCTTCCTTGCCTCAGCTCCAATCCTGCCTTGCCTTTGCACATAGGTGCCAGGCGTCGTTGGGGAGGGCTTAGGGTGGTGGGTTGCACACTGCCAAGGGCTTCAGCAGTGAGAGCTCTGTCAGAGGGAAGGGAAGGGCAACTGCAGGGCTCCTCCAGCGGTTTCTAGGCCGCCTAGAATCAGCGCGCCGCACCGAGAGCACCAGGCTCCCAGGGCCCCTGGCTGGGGTTTTCAGCCCCGCACACACGGAGGCTGATTCCTTGGGTGCCCAGAAAGTGTATGACAGACGTAGGTTCCCTAGCACTCTCCTCCCCAGCAGAGACATGTGCAGGTGGTTGGGGCCTGATCCTGCGTGTCTGGGTTCCTGCCCACAGCCCCAACTCAGGGGAAGCAGCCCCTGAGGCAAGACCTGCTGGAGGAGCCCTGCGCCCCGCCTGATAGGCGAGTGCACAGCCAGCAGGGAAGCGAGCCTCCTCGGGGGAAGAGGAGGCAGCCCAGCCCCGTCAAGTTGAAAGCCCTGCTTGCACGGAGCTAAGTGCGCCTCCAGTACGGCAGAGCTCTAGCTCTGCTCAGAGCCCCGATCTGGCAGAGTTCCTGGCGCGAGGCTGCTCTGCCGGGGGCTAGCCTTGCCCAGACTTGCCTTGCTTTTAGGCTGCCTCTCCAGGAAGGAGCAGGCAGCAGGAGCCTGGGAGTCGCCACTGGCGCCTTTCTTGCCTCAGCTCCAATCCTGCCTTGCCTTTGCACTTAGGTCCCAGTCCTCCTTAAGGAGAGCTTAGGGGCTGGTGGGTTGCACACTGCCAAGGGCTCCAGCAGTGAGAATTCTGTCAGAGGGAAGGGAAGGGCAACTGCAGGGCTCCTCCAGCGGTTGCTTGGCCGCCCAGATTCAGCGCCACACGGAGAGCACCAGGCTCCCAGGGCCCCTGGCTGGGGTTTTCAGCCCCGCACACACGGAGGCTGATTCCTTGGGTGCCCAGAAAGTGTATGACAGACGTAGGTTCCCTAGCACTCTCCTCCCCAGCAGAGACATGTGCAGGTGTTTGGGGCCTGATCCTGCGTGTCTGGGTTCCTGCCCACAGCCCCAACTCAGGGGAAGCAGCCCCTGAGGCAAGACCTGCTGGAGGAGCCCTGCGCCCCGCCTGATAGGCGAGTGCACAGCCAGCAGGGAAGCGAGCCTCCTCGGGGGAAGAGGAGGCAGCAAGTCCCCGTCAAGCTGAAATCCCTGCTTACACGAAGCTAAGTGCGACTCCAGTACGGCAGATCTCTAGCTCTGTTCAGAGGCCCGATCTGGCAGAGTTCCTGGCACCAAGATGCTCTGCCATAGGCGAGCCTTGCGCAGACTTGCCTTGCTTTAAGGCTCCCTCCCCAGGAAGGAGCAGGCTGTGTGAGGCTCGGAAACGCCACTGGCGCCTTCCTGGCTTCAGCTCTACCCCTGCCTTGCCTTTGCACTTAGGTCCCAAGCGTCCTTGAGGAGGGCTTAGGGGCTGGTGGGTTGCACACTGCCAAGGGCTCCAGCAGTGAAAGCTCTGTCAGAGGGAAGCGAAGGGCAACAGCAGGGCTCCTTCAGCGGTTCCTTGGCCGCCCAGACAAAGCTCCGCACGGAGAGCACCAGGTTCCAAGGGCCCCTGGCTGGGTTTTGCATCCCCACACTCCCAGAGGCTGACTCCGTGGGTGCCTAGAAAGTGTGTGAGAGACGTAGGTTCCCTAGCACTCTCCTCCCCAGCAGAGACATGTGCAGGTGGTTGGGGCCTTATCCTGCGTGTCTGGGTTCCCGCCCACAGCCTCAACTCAGGGGAAGCAGCCCCTGAGGCAAGACCTGCTGGAGGAGCCCTGCGCGCCCGCCTGATAGGCGAGAGCACAGCCAGCAGTGTAGCGAGCCTCCTCGGGAGAAGAGGAGGCAGCCGAGCCCAGTCAAGAGGAAAGCCCTGCTTGCACGGAGCTAAGTGGGCCTCCAGTACGGCAGAGCTCTAGCTCTGCTCAGAGCCCCGATCTGGCAGAGTTTCTGCGCGAGGCTGCTCGGCCGGGGGCTCGCCTTGCCCAGACTTGCCTTGCTTTTAGGCTCCCTCCCCAGGAAGGAGCTGTCTGAGCGAGCCTGGGAGACGCCACTGGTGCCTTCCTTGCCTCAGCTCCAATCCTGCCTTGCCTTTGCACATAGGTGCCAGGCGTTTTGGGAGGGCTTAGGGGTGGTGGGTTGCACACTGCCAAGGGCTTCAGCAGTGAGAGCTCTGTCAGAGGGAAGGGAAGGGCAACTGCAGGGCTCCTCCAGCGGTTTCTAGGCCGCCCAGAATCAGCGCCGCACGAGAGCACCAGGCTCCCAGGGCCCCTGGCTGGGGTTTTCAGCCCCGCACACACGGAGGCTGATTCCTTGGGTGCCCAGAAAGTGTATGACAGACGTAGGTTCCCTAGCACTCTCCTCCCCAGCAGAGACATGTGCAGGTGTTTGGGGCCTGATCCTGCGTGTCTGGGTTCCTGCCCACAGCCCCAACTCAGGGGAAGCAGCCCCTGAGGCAAGACCTGCTGGAGGAGCCCTGCGCCCCGCCTGATAGGCGAGTGCACAGCCAGCAGGGAAGCGAGCCTCCTCGGGGGAAGAGGAGGCAGCAAGTCCCCGTCAAGCTGAAATCCCTGCTTACACGAAGCTAAGTGCGACTCCAGTACGGCAGATCT
Organism: Capra hircus; assembly: GCF_001704415.2. Taxonomy (NCBI): domain Eukaryota; kingdom Metazoa; phylum Chordata; class Mammalia; order Artiodactyla; family Bovidae; genus Capra; species Capra hircus. The sequence continues at coordinate 2,082 of NW_017213344.1, read as the reverse complement.
CTAGCTCTGTTCAGAGGCCCGATCTGGCAGAGTTCCTGGCACCAAGATGCTCTGCCATAGGCGAGCCTTGCGCAGACTTGCCTTGCTTTAAGGCTCCCTCCCCAGGAAGGAGCAGGCTGTGTGAGGCTCGGAAACGCCACTGGCGCCTTCCTGGCTTCAGCTCTACCCCTGCCTTGCCTTTGCACTTAGGTCCCAAGCGTCCTTGAGGAGGGCTTAGGGGGCTGGTGGGTTGCACACTGCCAAGGGCTCCAGCAGTGAAAGCTCTGTCAGAGGGAAGCGAAGGGCAACAGCAGGGCTCCTTCAGCGGTTCCTTGGCCGCCCAGACAAAGCTCCGCACGGAGAGCACCAGGTTCCAAGGGCCCCTGGCTGGGGTTTTGCATCCCCACACTCCCAGAGGCTGACTCCGTGGGTGCCTAGAAAGTGTGTGAGAGACGTAGGTTCCCTAGCACTCTCCTCCCCAGCAGAGACATGTGCAGGTGGTTGGGGCCTGATCCTGCGTGTCTGGGTTTCCGCCCACAGCCCAACTCAGGGGAAGCAGCCCCTGAGGCAAGACCTGCTGGAGGAGCCCTGCGCGCCCGCCTGATAGGCGAGAGCACAGCCAGCAGTGTAGCGAGCCTCCTCGGGAGAAGAGGAGGCAGCCGAGCCCAGTCAAGAGGAAAGCCCTGCTTGCACGGAGCTAAGTGGCCTCCAGTACGGCAGAGCTCTAGCTCTGCTCAGAGCCCCGATCTGGCAGAGTTTCTGGCGCGAGGCTGCTCGGCCGGGGCTCGCCTTGCCCAGACTTGCCTTGCTTTTAGGCTCCCTCCCAGGAAGGAGCTGTCTGAGCGAGCCTGGGAGACGCCACTGGTGCCTTCCTTGCCTCAGCTCCAATCCTGCCTTGCCTTTGCACATAGGTGCCAGGCGTCCTTTGGGGAGGGCTTAGGGGGGGTGGTGGTTGCACACTGCCAAGGGCTTCAGCAGTGAGAGCTCTGTCAGAGGGAAGGGAAGGGCAACTGCAGGGCTCCTCCAGCGGTTTCTAGGCCGCCTAGATTCAGCGCCCACCGAGAGCACCAGGCTCCCAGGGCCCCTGGCTGGGGTTTTCAGCCCCGCACACACGGAGGCTGATTCCTTGGGTGCCCAGAAAGTGTATGACAGACGTAGGTTCCCTAGCACTCTCCTCCCCAGCAGAGACATGTGCAGGTGTTTGGGGCCTGATCCTGCGTGTCTGGGTTCCTGCCCACAGCCCCAACTCAGGGGAAGCAGCCCCTGAGGCAAGACCTGCTGGAGGAGCCCTGCGCCCCCGCCTGATAGGCGAGTGCACAGCCAGCAGGGAAGCGAGCCTCCTCGGGGGAAGAGGAGGCAGCAAGTCCCCGTCAAGCTGAAATCCCTGCTTACACGAAGCTAAGTGCGACTCCAGTACGGCAGATCTCTAGCTCTGTTCAGAGGCCCGATCTGGCAGAGTTCCTGGCCCAAGATGCTCTGCCATAGGCGAGCCTTGCGCAGACTTGCCTTGCTTTAAGGCTCCCTCCCCAGGAAGGAGCAGGCTGTGTGAGGCTCGGAAACGCCACTGGCGCCTTCCTGGCTTCAGCTCTACCCCTGCCTTGCCTTTGCACTTAGGTCCCAAGCGTCCTTGAGGAGGCTTAGGGGCTGGTGGGTTGCACACTGCCAAGGGCTCAGCAGTGAAAGCTCTGTCAGAGGGAAGCGAAGGGCAACAGCAGGGCTCCTTCAGCGGTTCCTTGGCCGCCCAGACAAAGCTCCGCACGGAGAGCACCAGTTCCAAGGGCCCCTGGCTGGGTTTTGCATCCCCACACTCCCAGAGGCTGACTCCGTGGGTGCCTAGAAAGTGTGTGAGAGACGTAGGTTCCCTAGCACTCTCCTCCCCAGCAGAGACATGTGCAGGTGGTTGGGCCTTATCCTGCGTGTCTGGGTTCCCGCCCACAGCCTCAACTCAGGGGAAGCAGCCCCTGAGGCAAGACCTGCTGGAGGAGCCCTGCGCGCCCGCCTGATAGGCGAGAGCACAGCCAGCAGTGTAGCGAGCCTCCTCGGGAGAAGAGGAGGCAGCCGAGCCCAGTCAAGAGGAAAGCCCTGCTTGCACGGAGCCTAAGT